>NC_056735.1:1260025776-1260268276 GCF_019279795.1 Protopterus annectens | reverse complement strand
GAGGGAGGGAACCAGTATGGAATAAGGTGAAATCCCAACACTGGAAATAAACCCTTATCAGCCTCAATTAAAAGTTGAAATCCCTCATCAAATACTACAAAGTTAGCTGTGAAAACAGAATTGGAGCACATAGTAAAGACAGCAATAAGGCCTCATACAGTTATGTAAAAAAATCTCCATGGCAATACCAAGATTTTTCTGAGTAACAAAGACAATGGTACCTCCTAGACTGAGCCAACAAATATTGCCAATATATTGGCTGACACATTGAGTGCAAACTTTACCCCTCCCCCCCAAAGGACCAATCACAATACCATTACACTGTCGGGTACCCAGTATTACAGCTGCACGGGTTAAGACACCACTGTCCAAGGCCAAGAATACAGCTTCTATGGGGCCTGAGAATATCTCTGGCTGTGTTTTACATGAACTACAGAGTGACCTGACACTTCACCTGTGTGCCCTCTTCAAGCACAGCCTTACCTCAGGCTTTGTCCCTACTGAATTGTGCACTGCTACAGTCACCCCTCTCCACAAACCAAGTGCAATTACAGATCCTGGAAAATACCTCCCCAACTGCCTGACAAGTCTGTTATACAAAGCTATGGAATGCATCATCATGCACTTAATAAACAGGGATATGGGAATCTACAGCCTCAAGATCCCACACAGTTTACTTTTGTGAAGGGTAGACCATACCTTCTCAATCAACTGGTCAACTTCTTGGTGTCAGTCACCGGAACTGTGGATGAAGGCATGGTGGCACATGCAACCTACTTTGATCTGGCCAAAGCCTTTGATAACAGAAATCATGCAAAAACTCACTGAGCTAAGCATCAACCTGTATATCACTAGGTGGGTTGCAAACTGGGTCACAGATAGAACTCCCAGTGTGGAAATAGTTGACTCCAAGGCAAACTGCTGATCAGTCATAAGTGGAGTCCCACAGGGTTCTGTCCTGGGTCCTCTCATGTTTGGTATAAACTTCTCTGAAGTCCATGGCAACATGTAGGGGCTCTGACTGACAAAGTTTGCAGACAATTGCAAATTGGGAGCTGTTATTAACTTCCCAAGTGATGTTGGCATCCTACTGAAAGGCCTCACTGAGACCAGTGACTGGTGTCAGAGCCATGACCTTAAGCTTAATATCAGAAAATGTGTTGTCATCCCCTTTGTGGAAAACCATGTTCCCATGATTTAACACATTGATGGTAGTCCCCTGAACAAAGAAGGCATTATAAGAGATCTGGGTACACAGGTTGAAATCAATATCTGTTGACCACCACATTGCCACTGTGGTCACAAAGTCCTTCTATGTGGCACATCTCAGTACTAAATCATTAGCATCCAGGAAGGAAGATGTCACTGTCCCCCTGTACTCTTCTTGACAGAGTGACACAGTTTGTGTCAGCATATATATTCTGATGAATGTGAGGTAGGTAAATGAAATGTATGTCCTCATTTTCTGACAACAATCATATTATTACAGTGATTTACCAGAGAATTGATAATAATCTGTAAAACAGTCCAGAAATATGAGCAATAAACCTGGACATCCTGAAACAATCCAGCCAGTTGACAGGTATGCTCAGAACCCCATTCTGCAATGAATCTGGACCAAGGCTGACAAAGTGGTGAGTGGACCCCATGAAAATGGGGATGTATCTGAAGTACTGGCATAGATAATCTAACACAGTTGCTGTAGTAACCCCATCCTGTGTTCTCTAACATATATTTACTGAAATAACACAAGTAATTAAATTAGGACATCTGCTATGGTTAATTACATGTGCATTTGCAAATATATCAGGCACTACGTGGATGTAACATTAGTGACAAACACACACCAGCGTGAAAGTGCATACCCACAACCAACATCACCACAGTCACAGTCACATACCGGTAAGTCAAGTGAACAGTAGAGTATATGGACTGTGTGAACAAATACATCATTGTTTGCCACTCACACACTAGCCTGACATATAGGGTCCCAATTGTCAGTGTAGTCTGAATCCTGACCTTGGTACAGGACATGTCTCAGTCTGCCCCTACAAACACATACAGCCAATAGAACAGTGGAAAGTGAAGCAGCATGCACAGTCAGATAAAGAAGGAGCCATAACACTTACTTCCACCCCCTCCATACACAGCCCAAATAACATGTACACATGACATGTGTATACAATTATGACAGTCTGTTAACAATGGCCAGACATACACAGGCGTCTCATATGTACAGTTCACCTCAGAATGTACAGGCTCAGGACTCATATTTAAGGCCTCTTCCCTGACATGTCTGTGGGTCTACTAAGTCAATGGGATGGTAGTAGGAATGAAGTCAAGAAATAATGATAATAAATATGTCTGCGCCTCATTGACATCTGGACAATGCCTGCCATCCTTTGGGAGCAGAGGCACAAACACAGGGGGTGTAGATTGTACATACTGCTGTCATACACTGATACAGTTGAAGATGTTACTGGGTTTGTTGTAACATCCTTTATGAGGAATATGATGTTGGTAATACCAATAGATGTGAGTATTTACTGCCTGCATTCCCCAGAGTCCACAACTGATTTACCAAGGACATCAACTGTCTGGGGAATAGACAAAACATAGCAGGCAGACATGCGGCCAGTCTGTGGACAGCATGCCAGTGGAGAGGCATGTCAGAGACATATCACTGTCAGTCGTGAAGTCACTCACTAAATGTATGTCACATAACCCTGTCAATCTATCAATCCACCATGTGTATAACAGCACTGATGACATAGAATCTGTTCACAAATCTGGGGATATGACCTCCATGTTGTTTGGCTGTCTCTACATGTCCTGTCTTGTGATGTATCGCCACCTACTGTATGTGAATCTGTAGGCCACCACCTCTGTAATGTCCGTCACACAGGCAAGGAAAAGGGGCAAGGCCCAAATTAAGGAATGTCCCATATTTTGGAACTAGCAGCAGTGTCCAGGCCCAAAGCACAATACAATGTGGGCACCTACATAGTGGCATGGCCGTAGCAATACCTGATATCTACACATCTGTACAGAGGGCAGACATAATGTAGATAGCCAAGAGGTTATGCATTAGGATGAATGTTTGAAGGATAGACATCTGAAACTGAAAGGTATGCCATTACCACATGACAGCAGTCCTCAATGACATGTCCAAAAAGCATAGTAGTCTACAGTTGATATCAACATATCAGATCAATATCCAATAAGAGAAACATAAAAACATATAGCTCAAAACACCAAGAACAAGATAGTCAGCACTCAGTGACGCAGCTTTGCATGCAGGGGTATATGGTTCTAGTACTACAATCTGCAATCTACTCTTAATTGGAAAAGCACTGTTAAAAGTACTAACATAATGATACAATATTTTGTCAACCAGTGCACTGTAGCTGGTGTAACATGCAAGTATGACTGCATGTAACCTGGGATACTACCCATGTATGAAAAAAATGCAAAGAGAAAAGATTGTGGTACTACACATGTATACCCAGGTATTCCATATAGTATTGTCACACCAGTTGCTACTGTAATGACAGCACATAGAAGCCTGTTATGCACAGAAAACTAAATTCAATTATTAAAGATTTCATTACCCTGCTATTTTATCAGAGTGGAATGTGATCACTGATTACCAGGGCTGGGCAATGCTTAGCAGGTTTCAGCATTGCTTAAATGTAAATTCTAATCATATTTGCACACTGGTAAGCAAAACCTACATGGTGTAAGTACCTATATATATATATATATATATATATATATATATATATATATATATATATATATATATATATATATGTATATATATATATATATATATATGTATATAGATATATATATATATATATATATATATATATATATATAAAAACACACACACATACACATACACACACACATACACACACACACACACACACACACACACACACACACACACACACACACACACATATCTATATATAGATATATATATATATATATATATATATATATATATATATATATATATATATATATATGGATCTACTACTTTTCACCGAAAGCACATTTCACTGAAAACCAAATTAGTGTGCACTTTTCACTGAAAGCACAATTCACCGAAAACACATTTCACCGAGACACATTTCACCGAAAGTGATATATGGCCTTTTCCCCACTGTAGTGCGACACTGGAGTTAGTATATATAGTAAGGGGGGATGTAGGGGCACTGCCCCCCACATTGGGGGGTGTGGGGGCGTGGCCTCCCACATATTTTATGTATATATTGTCAGAGAACAGTAATATACTGCAATGACATATATCCATGTATATAATTGAAAATATTCAAAATATGTGGGGGGCTACACCCCCCACACTCCCCCCAAATGTGGGGGCGGTGACCCCACACTCCCCCTTACTATATATACTAACTCCAGGGTCGCACTACAGTGGGGAAAAGGCCATATATCACTTTCGGAGAAATGTTTCGGTGAAATGCGTTGAATTGTGCTTTCAGTGAAAAGTGCGATGCTTTCGTGAAAGTAGCAGATCCATATATATATATATATATATATATATATATATATATATATATATATATATATATATATATATATATATATATATATATATATATATATATATATATATATGCATACATATCCCAAAATGCCCATACAACATATGCTGCTGACAGACCACCCATAACTGGGGCAGCATGCAGAGTTGAATACAAAAGCAGCCATGACACTCATCCCCCCCCCCATAGTCCAAATAAATAAGCAAACAGTACACTGCTACAAAATCATGATAGGCCATACACAATGGCCAGACATACAACGACCTCTTAGCAAAACAAATAAAATGTATGAACATAGCAAAGAGAAATACAACCAGCCAGTAATTCACATATGTTTATTATACTCTGATGTCTTGGCCAAAGTCTTCTAGGAGTAAAAGATTACCAGAAATACATGTCTTAATCACAAGAAGCAATTAATACCTAATTACATAATTAAATACACAGACTCCAGTTACAATCAACATTGAACCCCTGATGGGATAAAGTATCACAGTTAATAATAATACATTGAGTCTGTACATAAAAATTGCCTTTTTATGAATGCTTCATCAAACTGAGGAATAGACGTGTTCAAAAACAGTATTTTGGAACCCACTACTGTCCCCATGGTGAGATGTATTCAAATGTACAGCTATATAACTGTCACTTTTCTTATCAGTAATATGTCTCACATGTTCTAACAGCCTAGTTTTAAGACGTGTTACTGTCCCCCACATAAAATATGCTACAAGGGCATATAAGTGCATTCTCTATATACCAACCTCTTGAATGTACAGACTTCAACATGTTTCCCAGCCTTTCCCCTTAGCAGGAATGACAACACTTAATAATGATAGACGTGTATACCTATCAACCTACTACTGTATGACGTCTGGACAAAGCCTGACATAATTGGTGGACAGAGGCCCAAATACATGACCATACTTGAAATATTGCTGTTATACACTGAGAAAGTTACTGGTGTCACAGTGTTTGTTGGAACATATCTTTTCAGAGGGATATAAACTCAGAAAAAGAAATTAATGTACCATTTACATAATGCAATCACCAGAGTATGCTACTGATTTGCCAAGGACAACACCTGTCTGGGGAACAGTCCAAACATAACAGGCTAACCTGTGGCCATTATCTGGATGGCCCTACAGTTGAGAGCTATGCAGATATAGAACTTTGTCAGACTGAAACCCATGCAGAAGTAGCATGTGCAGATAAACCCTGTTAAACTACCAGTATTCCAAACATATAACAGAAATACTCACATTCCGCCCCTAAGTCTTGAACCTTCTCCACCATTTAATTGGCTTGTCTCCACAAGTCTTGCTGTAAGCAGTAGTAGCTCACACAACTCCAGGATGTCCTCCTCACAAGTAAGGGAAAGAGCCAATGCCCACATGGAGTACTCATTTATAGGAGTGTGTTGCCATGACATTGGCTATTGGAAGAACTATACAACTGCTCTACATGCAATTAGCAAGTGGGGAACCCCAATAGATGCACAGGCCAACCACCTGGCCATGAACATCACCTACAAAAGCCATGCTGCCACCTATTCAAACCAGCTCTATTCCTGTAGTGCACAGAGAGTGAGAGAGAGAAAACAAATAAAACATAAAATGGAAAAGAGAAGAAATAAAAAAAGCTAAGTGAAACATGTAAGCATGTAACTGAATGTAGTACTTGTTCTGTAATAATGGAAAATATGATTTGGAGGAATATATGTGCCAACAAGACTTGCTGTACTAATGTCCTGCTGAACAGCTGCTATGGCCATAGCATCTGCCCCTCTCTGCAATGGGAGAGATCACAGACATACCTCTCAACTGTACAGATCTTAACAGAAAGTCCATATTTCCCATCATAGTTTTTTGTCTGTTCCTCCTGAAATCTGTAATTTTCTGGAAAATAGCTGAGGATTGAAGTCATCAAGTAATGACAAAAACTTGAGTTTAAGATTCCACATCCTTAAGAATATTAATGGTAATGCAAAATGTATCATTCTACAAACTTCCTATGTTTGTAACAGGAATATTTAAAGTCTATCCCTATTTATCCTCCCATCATTTTTTGCTTTGTCCAGATGTGATACTCTGAGAGGTTGCAAGGTAGGATCACTGCTCAGGAGCCTGACTCACCCTGGGAAAGGACAGCTCATATATGACAACCGCAGGGGTGTCTGTCAAACAGTTGTGACTGTGCCACTGCTAGGCCAGTTAATGGGATGTTATCCATATCCATATTACCTGTGAATATGACTATGACACATAGGTTCATAGGTTCATAGGTTGGTACTGGGATATCTGCCCGAAGGCATATATTAGCCCAGCCATGTTGTGTGGTATTCACCACCCCTTTAGTAGTTTCCTAGACCCTTGTACTAGCAGCTAGTACCCTTGGCCCCTTTCTAGTAGTGCTGTTGGTGTGATCCCCGGTGTGAACTTTCTGTTACCCATCCACTCATCAAGGTTCCTCTTGAAGAATGATAGTGAGGGGCTCTGTCTTATGCTGATCAGGACCCTGTTCCATAGTAAGGGAAGTCTTTGCGAAGGGAATCTATCCCTCCAGCATGTTCTATTCATCGTTGTGTTGAGGTTTATATCCCTAGAGTGTGTAGCTCGAGTAGATTTGGTTTTGCTAAGATGGAGCATGTTCAGCAATTCTGGGTTGGACATGGCTCTGTATGTTAGACAGAGATCGCCTCTGAGAAAGCTGCATGCAACAGAGAACAGTCTTAGCTTTTTCAATCATGCTGCATAGAGCAACTGTTTGAGGCCAGTAATCCTCTTGGTTAGGTACCTCTGTGGTCTTTCCAGCTGCTGGAGATGTCTAGCCAGGTACATTCCAATTGGTGCATTGTACTCAATAATGTGTTTGATGAGGAAAGAGTAGAGGGGCACCATTACATCCTTAGATCTTGATGCAAACCCTTTCGTGATCAGATGGGTCACATAAAAGGATTTTCTAACCACTTTGGCAACATGGTTATCAAAGGAAATCTGACTATCTACTTGGGTCCCTAGATCCCTTATTTTTTCTTCAGATTTCAGGGGATTACCTCCTATGTTGTAGTTTGCGGGTACTCTGTATTTTCCAAAGGGGATTACTACGCATTTTTTTGCATTTAGCTTGAGACCATGGCTTTGACACCATGCATCAGTCTCATTTAGGCCCTTCTGGAGGATCTCCATGTCAGCCGGAGACTCTATTATTGTACCCAGTTTGCAGTCATCCACAAACTTAGTCAGCCACAGCCCTTCCATGCTTGCCTGTACTTCTGAGAAGTATATGCCAAACAGGAGGGGCCCCATGACAGAGCCCTGAGGCACACCACTCGTTACTGGTCTGGATTCGGACATAGATCCCGCTACTCTTACTTTATGGGATCTGTCTGAGAGCCAGTTTGCGATCCATCTTGTGATGTAAGGGTTTATGCCCAGGCTGGTGAGCTTATCAATAATACCTGAATGGGGAATGGTGTCAAATGCTTTAGCAAGGTCAAGGTAAGCTGTGTGTACCTCCTTTCCCTTATCTATAGCCTGAGTAACAGTCTCAAAGAACTCCACCAGGTTCAGGAGGCATGATCTGCCCTTGACGAAGCCGAACTGTGTGGGATCCAGCGACAGGCGGTTCCCAATCTCTCCATTAATGAGTTCCATAATGATTTGTTCCATAGCCTTACAGATAAGACTGGTCAGGCTTATTGGTTGGTAGTTACCAGGATAAGTTGTGGCCCCACCCTTGTGTAGCGGGACCACCATTGCCATGCGCCATTCTATGGGCACATATCCTGTGGAGAGGCTGAGACTGAACAGGGTATTAAGATGCAGGGTTAATTCCTTTTGGAGCTCACGTATGACACAGCCTGGGACACCATCTTGTCCCATGGAGGCATTGTTTTTAGATTTAGATAGAGCCTTATTAACCAATGTATCAGTAATAATTGGACTTACACAATCCCCTGGAATGGTAATAGGCCCTGTAGGTGGTGAGGGGGGGGGGGGGGATTTGTACTGAACCTGTCAGCCAAGATGTTGGCAATGTCAGAAGTGTCAGTGTATTTTGTTCCATTTTGTACTAGCTCAGAACAGACCTGAGCATTGCCATTTAGGTTTTTGGCATAGCCATAGAAGGCCTCATGGTTATCCTTGGCATCCTTGGCAACTTTCTTTTCAAAATTAGCTTTAGTTGACTTGATGAGGACCCTCAATTTCTTACTAATGCTGATCAGGGATGATTTTTCTACTTGAGATTTGGCCTTTTTTTGTATAAGTCTCCTCCATTTATTGTAAAGTTTGCTTATGGCCAGGGTCCACCAGACTGGTTTCTTCTTGCTTGAGGAAGGAGTCTTGGTTTTATTTGGGATAGCACGGTTCATGCAATCCTGAAGATGCATATAGAGTGCCTTGGTGTAGGATTCCGCATCCTGGATATCATTATCCTTCTGCAAGGGAATAGTGAAGCTTTCCACTTTGGATGCAAGTAGTTTGAAGTTTGCTTTGGAAAGGTTTTTGACTATGGTTTCTTTGACTGGGGGAGTTGAATGGGTGAGGATGTCCAGGGTTATCAGTTTGTGGTCAGATCTGACCAAGGAAGGAGTGATAATGGGTGTGGTACAATGGGCGCCCATATTTGTGATGATTAAATCCAATATGTTGTCCCCTCTAGTGGGGGAACATACTAGTTGTTCAAGGGCATTTGAATTTATAAATTCTATGAATCGCTGAGCATAGGAGTTGGAACATTGGTAGTTCACCCAGTCTATACCAGGGTAGTTGAAATCATCCAAGATTATGGTGTTGGGTAGGACCTTTATATTTTCCAATGTCTCAAGGAATGCAGAGTGAGCATCTTGGGATATGGTGGGCGATCTATAACCGGCTACGACTTGAAATGTGGTTTTGCCTGCTGATAGTTGCACATGGATGATCTCTGGGGCATCATGCTGCGCTACTAACCTGGAGATATGCATATCCTTGATGAATATGGATACACCTCCGCCCTTTGTACTGCGATCCGGTAACTGAGGCTGGAAGGTATGATATGAATTGTAATCCACAAAAGGCACCTGGAACACCAGCGAATGTAGGCACACAGTTTATTCAAAGGCAGAACAGTTCACACACAGTTCACACACAAGATACACGTTAACGCTGAATTTTAAACAACTACGTTTTCGTCCTGAACTTCATCAGATACTAGGCATCTATTAATTGTTCACTTATATACCCCTAAACCAATTTGAATTAGCCAATAGTTAAATTTCTCCAATTATAAATAAATAAAAATATATTTGGAATATATTTAAAATCCTCAGATTGTAAAATGGACTTAATATGTATAACAATAAATAAATTATTAAATCACTAAAGACAGTTATATCATAAAAACATTGTGTTAAAAACATTATATACATAAATATAAAATGCATAGTGTCGTATAATCAAACTGACATAGATCCATCTACTGGCAATGATGAAAATTACACTCATTTCTCATAATTTTGCAGATCTCAACTTTAACACTGGGGTGAGGGAGATCATGTCATTTAACCCAGGGAGCTTACTGGCTTCCAAAACAATTTGCCAGTATAACTCCCTGTATTCCACCAGCGTCTCCCACATCCCACCCCTTGGATCAATAGGTACAACTTCCAATATAAAAAAATGAAATTCTGCTTCTAAACATACCTTAGTGTGTTTAAATAGGGAATTTGTTTCACATTTAGTTCTTATATCATAGGTGTGCTCATAAATTCTCTGTTTAAATTTTCTTTCACTCTTCCCAACGTAGAATGCATCACATTTTTTACACAGGACCAAGTAAATTATCCCTTTAGTACAACAATTAGCAAATGTTTGTAACATCAATTTCCTATTTCTAGCTTGTAAATACACAAAATCCCCTGTTATAAGGTAGGGTCAATAATTACAAGTACCACATTTAAATAAACCTTTTCTCTTGTTACTGTTTATACTGTTTCGCTCCCTAATTCCTCCTTTTTCAAACATTCCTTTTAAATTATTGCCCCTCCTATAAATATATTTTAAATCATTGTCAAAAATATGACTTAAATCAGATACCTTGGAAAAATTCTTCCACTCCCTATCAATAATTCTTCTAATCAGTCCTGATTGACCGTCGTAGGTGGTTATTATACCCGAAGTATAATTCTCAGTTGAATTACCTGCATTCATTTTATGTACATTCAGACCATCTATGTTGTCCATTTTGCCCAAAATAGGGGCAAACCTTTCCTTCCTACCTTCCATAACCTCCTTATGAATCTGATCAAATAATTCTTCTGGATAACCTCTGTTCAAAAACATGCCCTTCAATACCTTACATTCATTAATAAATGTACAGTCATCAGAGGTCATCCTACATACTACAATAGTTGTCCCTTCAGGACACTCCTTTTTTGATAGGGTGGATGTGAACTTGTATAATGTAGGTAGGAATTTGAGAAAGTTTCTTTTCTAAATATTTTAGACTCTAAACCTTTTTCTGCTCTCACTACATTAACATCTAGATAATTTACTTGGTCAACATTAAAATGGTGTGTAAATCTTAAAAAATCAGTTGTCCCATTTACATATTCCACAAAATTCTTAAAATCGTCTTCTGTGTCATTCCATAAAAAACACAAGTCATCTAGAAATCTGCAATATAATGTCCACTTGCTCTTGTATATAGAATTTAAAAAGTACTTATTCTCCCAATATGCCATAATAATATTGGCATATGTGGGAGCACAGTGTGCCCCCATGGCTACACCCCTAACCTGCTTAAAATACTCACCTTGAAAAAAGATAAAATTATTTTTCAAAACTATATCCATCAACAATAAAATAGTTCTGAAATCATTGTGTGTGATTTCTTTAAAATCTACTAACATTTCCTCAAACCATTCTAGGCCAGTGTCATGTGGTATACTTGTGAATAAGTCAACCACATCTAATGTACCAAATCCTTTAGCATCAATAATAAATGTATCTTCTAATTTTCTCAAAAATTGCCAGGAGTCCTTTAAATTATAATGGTTATCTGTAACTAATTTCTTCACTTTTTGATCTATAAACTTTGCCAGGGGCGCCGTAACTGAACCTTCAGATGAAACTATTGCCCTTAAAGGTGGATCATCCAAATCCTTATGTACCTTTGGTATTCCAAAAATAGAAGGTATTTTTGGTTTTTCCACATGTAAGAATTATTATGAGAATGGTATTAGTGAAAATTTGGATAATGAAATGCCCTTACAGGATGACTATGATACTTCCTCCTCTACGTAGGTCAGAGAGACTTATGTATAAGGAGCCTGTTAATTACAATTCAAAAAACTACAAAACCAGGAACTGGGGAGCTCAAGAGAGGAGACGACCAGTTTGGAACCAGTAGGTATATTAAACAAGGATGGTTTTAAATGGACATATAATGATTTTAACATTTTTAACTATTCAGAGATAGAAATAACTAAAACCTTTTTTTGATTTATTTTCTAAAGGATTTGGTTTTATTCCTAAACAGAAAACGAATATTTTTAAATTGTTAATAGACATTAAGTTATTTATTAGGAAGAAAAATCTTGAATTGTTTTTTAAAGGAAAGGAAATTAATATTGGTGAAGAGAAATTAGCTTGTAGAAGTAATTTTAACCCCCCACTACACCCTCAGCTTAAGAATTTTGAATTAGGATTAGAACAAGAGTTAAGAAAAACATTGCGTAGACAAACAGTACATTCTAATTTAACTGTACCAGAACAGGAGATGTTAAAGTTATTATGTGACAACAAAAATCTCAGAATTATGAAGCCGGATAAGGGCGGAGGCGTTGTACTTATGGATCACATAACTTATGAAGGCAAAATGTTTGATATTTTGAATGAATCCACTAAGTACGCTAGAATATCCATCAATGAAATTAATGTGGCATATAAGAAAATTTATGTCTTATTAAATGATTTATTAATGGAAGGTTTGATTGATCTTAGACCTACAAATTCTTACATGTGGAAAAACCAAAAATACCTTCTATTTTTGGAATACCGAAGGTACATAAGGATTTGGATGATCCACCTTTAAGGGCAATAGTTTCATCTGAAGGTTCAGTTACGGCGCCCCTGGCAAAGTTTATAGATCAAAAAGTGAAGAAATTAGTTACAGATAACCATTATAATTTAAAGGACTCCTGGCAATTTTTGAAAAAAATAGAAGATACATTTATTATTGATACTAAAGGATTTGGTACATTAGATGTGGTTGACTTATTCAGAAGTATACCACATGATACTGGCCTAGAATGGTTTGAGGAAATGTTAGTAGATTTTAAAGAAATCACACATAATGATTTCAGAACTATTTTATTGTTGATGGATAGAGTTTTGAAAAATAATTTTATCTTTTTTCAAGGCGAGTATTTTAAGCAGGTTAGGGGTGTAGCCATGGGGACACACTGTGCTTCCACATATGCCAATATTATTATGGCATATTGGGAGAATAAGTACATTTTAAATTCTATATACAAGAGCAAGTGGACGTTATATTGCAGATTTCTAGATGACTTGTGTTTTTTATGGAATGACACAGAAGACGATTTTAAGAATTTTGTGGAATATGTAAATGGGACAACTGATTTTTTAAGATTTACACATCATTTTAATGTTGACCAAGTAAATTATCTAGATGTTAATGTAGTGAGAGCAGAAAAAGGTTTAGAGTCTAAAATATTTAGAAAAGAAACTTTCTCAAATTCCTACCTACATTATACAAGTTCACATCCACCCTATCAAAAAAGGAGTGTCCTGAAGGGACAACTAGTGCGAGTATGTAGGATGACCTCTGATGACTGTACATTTATTAATGAATGTAAGGTATTGAAGGGCATGTTTTTGAACAGAGGTTATCCAGAAGAATTATTTGATCAGATTCATAAGGAGGTTATGGAAGGTAGGAAGGAAAGGTTTGCCCCTATTTTGGGCAAAATGGACAACATAGATGGTCTGAATGTACATAAAATGAATGCAGGTAATTCAACTGAGAATTATACTTCGGGTATAATAACCACCTACGACGGTCAATCAGGACTGATTAGAAGAATTATTGATAGGGAGTGGAAGAATTTTTCCAAGGTATCTGATTTAAGTCATATTTTTGACAATGATTTAAAATATATTTATAGGAGGGGCAATAATTTAAAAGGAATGTTTGAAAAAGGAGGAATTAGGGAGCAAAACAGTATAAACAGTAACAAGAGAAAAGGTTTATTTAAATGTGGTACTTGTAATTATTGCCCCTACCTTATAACAGGGGATTCTGTGTATTTCCATGCTAGAAATAGGAAATTGATGTTACAAACATTTGCTAATTGTTGTACTAAAGGGATAATTTACTTGGTCCTGTGTAAAAAATGTGATGCTTTCTACATTGGGAAGAGTGAAAGAAAATTTAAACAGAGAATTTATGAGCACACCTATGATATAAGAACTAAATGTAAAACAAATTCCCTATTTAAACACACTAAGGTATGTTTAGAAGCAGAATTTCATTTTTTTATATTGGAAGTTGTACCTATTGATCCAAGGGGTGGGATGTGGGAGACGCTGGTGGAATACAGGGAGTTATACTGGCAAATTGTTTTGGAAGCCAGTAAGCCCCCTGGGTTAAATGACATGATCTCCCTCACCCCAGTGTTAAAGTTGAGATCTGCAAAATTATGAGAAATTTGTGTAATTTTCATCATTGCCAGTAGATGGAACTATGTCAGTTTGATTATACGACACTATGCATTTTATATTTATGTATATAATGTTTTTAACACAATGTTTTTATGATATAACTGTCTTTAGTGATTTAATAATTTATTTATTGTTATACATATTAAGTCCATTTTACAATCTGAGGATTTTAAATATATTCCAAATATATTTTCATTTATTTATAATTGGAGAAATTTTACTATTGGCTAATTCAAATTGGTTTAGGGGTATATAAGTGAACAATTAATAGATGCCTAGTATCTGATGAAGTTCAGGACGAAAACGTAGTTGTTTTCAATTCAGCGTTAACGTGTATCTTGTGTGTGAACTGCGTGTGAACTGTTCTGCCTTTGAATAAACTGTGTGCCTACATTCGCTGGTGTTCGAGGTGCTTTTTGTGGATTACTAGTGTACTTTGCACCTTCCGTGTTTTGGTTCATGATATGAATTGTAACCTGCCAGTGCTGGGGTGCTCTCTTGAGCCTTGAACCAGGTTTCCATCACTGCACAAACATTGATTTTCTCCATGCTGAGGAGAGCCTCGAGTGTGTGCATTTTGAGGTTGAGACTTCTGGCGTTGAGTAGCATTATCTTTAGTTTTTGGTTACCTGTGCTGGTTACAGTGGTTGGTTTGTCCTTTGAGTCTTGCCTAAAAAAGGCACTATGGGGATGGCAGGAGCCTTGGCCAGTATTCGAAAACCTAGGGGTGACAGGTGCAACCCATCTCTGGCAAAACAGCGAGGCTTGTCTAGCATGTCATCCCAGGCAGACAGACACTGGATCCCCTTAGAATGACACCAGAAGCTTAGCCAATTGTTGAAAGTGATCATTTTGTCTTTGTATTGTGGTATTATTCTAGGTGAAGGTAGTATGCTACTCAAGGTCAGGGTCATACCAGCTTGGGCTACATGATCAGTGAGCTCCTCAATGTCTCTTTTCATGTAGTCCAGGGAGGTACGTCTTAGATCATTCACACCAACATGTACAATGACAGCATCATACTTGTACTTGTTCTGGAGTGACCTAAGTGCCTGTGTTATGTGGCAGATCCGAACACCCGACAGGCAGCTGACAGTAACCTTCTCCTTGTTCAGCCTGGTGAGTGGAACATGTTTGTCTTGTAAAGCTAAGAGACCTATACAGGGCATGTGCATAGTATAGTACTGTTGCATGCATGTGGTGAACTGCATGTGATATATTGAATTAATAACATTCAACTGTACAGTGTTCTGCTGGACAATAAGCACATTTGTGACTGATATTTATTTTATTTATTTATTTTATTTTACATTTGTTGACCGATCTAGTCTAGCTGGATACATGTCCATTTTCAGTAGAGGCCCAGGGAGAAAAGCTCCAAGTAAAAACTTATACAATTAATCTAAAAGTTGTGACATATATTATAAAAACAGGAATCGTTTTTTTTTTTTCAAATTATAATAGTCATAGTTATTACATATATGCAAATTGTATGCAATAATATAAAATGGTGAGACTATGAAGGGAAGATAATAGAGGGTATAGTTTAGAAAGAAAAGTAGTAACAGGAGAAAAGTTAGTCAGGGTTAGTACAGGAGCATAGCCAGTGTTTACATTAGTACGTTGATAGCACAGTAGGGTTTGACATCACTGTGATAACCTGGAAGATGTCCAGCAGTCATAAGTAGGCTATTATGTTAAAGTGTCATTGCTCACAGACTTGCCAATGGTTTGGCTGACATAACACAGGTATATGTGTAGTCGCAACACAATTCACCCTGTACTGGGGGTAAAGAACACCTCATACACACATGCTGTACACATAGGCAACCTGCATCACACAGGTTAGGTGGGAACATTGCCACCCTTTCCAGCCCAGTTGTACAGGGGGATATGCACATCAACCACACTCCTCCCCTCAGCAATGGTGAGCATGTACTTATTGCCTACTGATGGCAACAACAGCATATCTCCATGGGGCATAATAACGTCACTGTCTGCCTCCTACATGAACTAAGGCATGTGCTCACAGCTCAATCACATACCACAGTCAAACACAGACCTGCCACCATCCACACACCAACCACATGGAAGATGCCCACTGTCAACCCTCTACATAGAAATGAGTGGAGAATAGAGGATTATGCAATCAAGTATCCAACAGTGGGGGATTAAGATAGCTCAAGGACAAAAGTGTAATGCAAGTTGCTATAGCCATGATAGCTTGGAGGGTTATGGTGTAGTGTGGATTATTTGCAAGTAATATCCACTATTGATGTGAAATTTGACAACCGTATGAGGTTCTGTGACCTTTTTCCACTTTATATCTTCCAGGTAACATGCAGAGAGCTTGCCTACCAGCATTCTCTGTTGGGGAAACTAACATCATCACCCAATATGTGATTGGACATTATGTCCTGTTATTTGGAAGGAGAGCAGAAGATGCGTGAGAGAGGACCGTCATGTGGAACAGTGTGGTCCACAGGGTAAATGATGCCAGCCTGCACAGCAAACCTTATGAGCATGTGCAGCATCGGGTCATCAACCTCATCTGCCATGCCTGTTAATGGGCTCCTGCTGTAGCGAGGGACTGGCTAGCCACAGGTGGGGGCCCAGCCATCCAGCCCCCATTGACACACACTAAGGAGCTCCTCAACAAACTTGGGGCACCTGCCTAATGCACAAACCCTGAGGGAAGCATTGTGGAGATGGGTTGCACACACACACACACACACACACACACACACACACACACACACACACACACACACACACACACACACACACACACACACACACACACACTGAACAAGGAGCATGCAGGTAAGAGCCCAGTGGGGATTAGTACACTAATGTATCAGGCATACATGTATCTGTATTGTATCTACATCCATGTGTCAGATCCGATTGCAGTTGTAGATGGGATTTTCTAATGCACAGAGGTGTGCATCTATGGTGAGGACAGGACATTCTGTATTATTGCGGTTAGTATTGTAGATGTGTAGACATGCTGCATCCATCCTGTACCAAGGCCACATGTGAGTCTGCTGACAATAACGCCCTCTCACAACTACCTATGACCCTCTAGTCTGCATATGGCACAGCAGCCTGAAGCTGGTGAGTATGACATTGTTCTGTTGTTGCCTGGAAACACCCCAGGCATGTGAAGGGCATGCAATTTACCATGCACACAACCATCAGTAATAGCTATATTGCTTTATGTAATAGCTATATTGCTTTTTGTGCATGTTCACTTGTGCTGGGGTTAACTGCATTGCATCACAGTAGTCATCAATGGGGCCTGTCTGACATGAATTCAACATTCCTATAGCATACCTCACAACTTGTCAACACCAAGATGTCTGGACAGAGGCCAGCAAAATGGGCTGGACAAATGGCCTAAGGTATGGCCATGTGTGACACATTAGTGGTATACAGTGGATATAAATTGTATACACACCCCTTTTAAGATGCAAGGTGTTCCTATTACATACTAATTAGGACCACAATATTTTAGTTCACACTTCTTCCAGCCTTTAATGTGACCCATAACAGGAACAGTTCACTTGTAAAACCAAGCCTCTGGACTCATGTATTGCACCTACTAGGCTGGCCACCTGTGAGGGTATCAGACATCGTATCAGCATGATGTTTCAGTCAGGTATGATACCTCATGCTGCCATATGTGTCAGTACCCTCACTGTTGCCTATTTGGCTACAATATCACATACATGGGCATTATTAAGACACACACACCACTTCCGGTCATGTGTAGTTTGCAAACATATGGATATTCCAGACACATCTATACAGAGGGCAGTACAATGGTTTAACCTGCTGCATGTGAGGCAGATGCTGTCACCACACTATATAAAGTAATGGCAGTGGGAGGTGGTCACCAGCCGTGAATGGTATACACTTCAAAATGGTATAAGCCACACAAGATATGATTCGCAAACACACACACACACGCATACACACACACACATGCATTCACACACACACACACACACACACACACACACACACACACACACACACACACACACACACACATACACACACACACACACACACACACACACACACACACACACAGTTGCCAACTCCTGCCTATCTAGGTGTTCCTACTATAATGCTACGCAGTTAACAGACATGCCACATAGCATATAAATGTCCACCTACTCCAAAGGTACTTCTAAGGTGGATGGCATCAACAGGACTACTAAATTGGAGTGAGGGGAAGTGTAAAGATTAGTACACAGGTCAAAAATGGTGTAACCCACACACTACATGATTCTCGCACAAAGACACACACACATCCAAACAGTTGCCATCAGGATGATTAGAACTCCTGCCTATCTAGTTATTGTTACTACAGTGTTACGCAGTTATCAGACACACCACAGAGCTGATACATTTCCACCTAGTCCAAAAGTACTTCTAAGGTGGATGGCATCAACAGGACTAATAGATTGGGGCAAGGGGAAGTGTGAAGGAAGGTTGAAGGCTAGTACACAAGTCAAAAATGGTGTAAGCCAGACAGTACATGATTCACACACACAAACACACACACTTGCCAGCATTGGGATTAGAACTTTTGCCTATCTAGTTATGTCTACTACAGTACTATGCAGTTACCACACTCACTACAGAACTTACTGAATTTTTACATGGCAAAAGCTGCTGATAATTGCACAGCTGCATTATAGTATTACAGGTGGTAGACAGTCTGCCTTCTGTTCCACCCATACATCGTGCTAGTTCTTTCTGCCTTGCACATCAACTAGCATTTTGGCTTGGCACTTCACCAGGTTATTGTATCAAGAAGTGTGGTACACCTGGAAGCTGTCAGCAGTACTCTTTCATCACAGATGTAGCTCCAGTACTTACTAGTTATGTCCACCCCCCCCTGGCATGTTTGAAGGGCAGTTTTCTGTGGTTTCACCCATTAACCTGGTGCACTTTTCCATTCTGAGGCACTGTTGCAACTGCCTCATGTCCACAGACAACCCTCCCCTCTAAACTCCATAGGTTCATAGGTTCATAGGTTGGTACTTGGCTATCAGCCCTAGGGCCTATATAAGCCTAGCCATAACAATTCCCTGGCTATTTCTTCCCACAATATTTACTTCCCTGGACCCCTGTCTAGCAGGGTGACTGACATGATTCCCGCGGTGAATTTCCTTTCTGCCATCCAGTCATCAAGGTTCCTTTTGAAGAGGGCCAAAGAGGCACTCTGCTTGACATGTATGGGCAGTTTATTCCAGAATCTGGGGAGTCTCTCCAAACACTAAGACCTGTCAGTGTTACCCATATATCACCCAATGTGGGCATGTGCACTCTCCAGCAAAGACTGGACTAGCAGGTCAAGAAGATAAGATCAACACCTGCACCACTCTATGTGGAACACATAGCTCACCATGACACTCACGTTGACAGCCATGACATACAGTGGAAAGCCACACACCCACCTTCCCAGAGGCACTCAATGGACATTTACCCAAACAGCACAGACCAGCAAGACAGACACCCACACAGACACCGTGACATGGCACATGCCAAGGGACACATATTTAACCTACACAGTGTGCCCCTCAACCTAACCACCTTGCACAATACAGTGATCATAGGTAACTCAATACTGAGGCACACACATATTCCACTCACTAAGTTGAATATGGAGCAGGTAACAGCCAAATATCTATCACATGCCAGCATCCAAGACATGACACAGCCAGTCATGGCACTCCACAACAACTATGAGTATCACTCTGTATCCATATGGGTGTGAATGACTTGGGACACTCCTCCATGGACTACATGACAAGAGATATGGTTGAACTCTCTGATTATGTGGTCCAGGCTGGTGTGACAGTATCCCTGACTGGTGTGCCACCATCACCCAGAATGATGCTGCAGTACTATCAACAGATGATTGACTGCAGCATTGGCTTACATGTTTTGTGTCATTCTCGGGGGATCCAGTACCTCTCTGCTTGGGATGACATGATTGACAGAACCCAATGACTTGCCACAGATATCCTACATCTGTCAGCGCTGGGTTTCCGGGTACTGGCTAAGTGTCTTGCCACCTCTATGAAGCCTTATTAGGCAGTGTCCCTAATGGAATTACCACCATAACAGCTAGACGTGTATGCAATCTGAGGGTCTTGCTGCTCAACAGTAGACATCTAACTGTCAGGATGCAGTCACTCAAGGCACTTGGAGTGGAGGACACATGTCTGCTGTAATGGAGAGGTGGTTCACAGCAACAGACAGCATAACTGCAGTATCTGGCTATGACACATTCCACAACTGTCAACCCCCAAATATGGACCATACCACACCTCCACAGGTGTTGTTATTTCTGTATTCATTATGGCTAGGAACACCTCCAGACTAGTATCCCAGCATAAGGCATTGGAGATGTGTCCAGTACAACTGCCTTGAGGTAATAGTGCAATCCAGACCATAGCTTGCTATGGGTCCACATCTATGTCCCTAGACTGTCAATGCACATTTCTCAAACACCCTGCTATCTATGATGGCCCAACGCAACACTGACATAGTATGAGACTTTAACTACCCCTTCATCACCTGGGGAAAGTGCCAGTACAGTGGCCCAACACTTTTGGGATTCATCATTTCTAATGCCCTGGACCAGCTCATACTGATCCTCAGTAGAGAATACAACACCCTTGACCTGTGTTGACTACTTAAATATGGGACTGTTGCTCATGCGTAGATGTCAGCCTCTGCATGGTGAGAGCCACACAGGCTGTAATCAACATGGAACTCAACATGTCAGCCACACCCCCTACAAAGGTAACCACCTTGCAAAACCTCACCAAAGCAGACTTTGCAGCCATGAAAACAGGGGTGGATGACTACACTGCACCCATGAAGATGGGAAAAAGCTGCATGACTGTGGAATCATACATGAATGCATGATATTAGCCAGAGCCAACAGAACCCAGAAACTGTCCTCCAAACACTGGGAGACAATGTGATAATCCCCTGGCATTACTAAAGTGTACATCAGAAAGAGAACACTGCTGCAGAGAAAGGTGGTGTCTCATGACTGTTGAACTCCCTTATTAGCCTCAAACATAACTTTGGATTCCTCATGGAATCCCCTACAGGCATCTATGATGACAGACATGCAGCAGACACTGACAACAATCACAACAGCCTTTGATAGTTACATCAACAACCTCCACAGCATTAAATACAAGTGCTGTGAGTTACTGCACAATACTAATACCTATCCTGATACAACAGATATTGGCCACAGTCTTGGCAATACATTCAGTGCCAGATTTACCCATCTCTCCCTCCACAAGTGAAGTGTTGAGTGAATGTGTTCTCATATGCTGTATCCCATTTCTGTTCTAGGCATCTGTGTGGCACTAGGATGTGGTCTTGCAACAAGACCACGAGGTATGGCAGTATGGTAACACATCCACCATGTCATAGGCAGGGTACAGCTGTATGTGCATGAAAATCACTAGTCTGTAACACAGTGAATGCATATGCCTCACAGATTATAGGGATGAGGGTTGTACATATGTATATGTTGATTTAAAACATCTGTTGTAGAATGAAGAATGGTACGTGATGTGGTTTGTCACACCTTCAATTGCTAATAACCACAGCCACAGGGGATATTCATCAACCAAACACTCTGACATTATTATTCACACACACATACACACACACACACACACACACACACACACACACACACACACACACACACACACACACACACACACACTTGCCAGTACTGAGATCCATAAGTTCATTGCTTCATTGGTGTGTAGTAGGTGAATAGGCCTGAAGGCTGTACAAGGCTAGCCCAAGGGAATACCCTGGCATCAGGCCACATGAAAATAATCCCCAGTGTGGCTCAGGAGTATAGTGACAGGAGTGGTCCCCAGGGGTGGGTATTGTATTCCCCATCCACTCATCCAGATTTCTATTATGGGTGGCCAGTGATGTGCACTGCTTCAAATGTATGTGATTTATATTCCATAACATGGACAGTGTCTGGGTTGTGCACATGTCCCACATGCATGTTCTTTTAAGTATGGAAGTGTGCTTGAGGTCTCTGGGACATGTTGTGTGGACAGATTGGTATCTTCAGAAGTAGCATTTCTGACCTTGTTTGGTGAGACATGGCTGTGTAACTGAGGTAGTGATTGCACCTACATAGACAGTATGATACGGGGATTCATTAGAGTTATTGGAGTCTGTCCATACAGGGCATGTCTATAAGGCATGGTATTCTCTTTTTGACGTACGTTTGCAGACTTTACAATTGTTGCAGGTGTCCAGTGGGGAACATGGCAAAAGGGCCACTGTACACATTGATTGGGCTACTAAGGGGATGGAACAGGGTGCCATGTCCTTTTACTTGTTGGTTGACACACAGTCAGGAGATGTAATACATCAAAGTACTTTCTGATGTCAGTGGCACTTTTGTGGTCAACAGGCAGCTGTCAACCTGTGTTCCCCATTCTGTTACAATAACATCACTGTTTAGTGGAGTACCACCAATATATTACTTCATGTGAGCCATGTTGTTGCCAAAGGTCATGGTGGCACATCTCTTGGCATTGAGGTAATGTCCAGGTTTCTGACAACAGTCATAGGTGTCAAATGCCCTCCGGGCATTATGTCAACATCACATGGATTAAGAATGCTACCACTCACCTTACTGTTGTATGCAAACATTATCAGCCAGGGTGCCTTTGTGTTCTCCTGCACCTCAGAAGAGTAGATCCCAAACACAAGAGGACATGAATCCATACCCTGTGTGAAACCAGTCATGTCTGGTCATCATTTTGACATGGCGGCCACTGCAATCACACCGTGGATACTATCTGTGAGGCAATTTGTAGGAGACCTACTGATATAGTGGTTGCTGCCTAGCCAAGTGTGTTTGTGAATGATTCCGGGGTGGAGAGTGGTCTCTGGGTATTAGAAGGGTTGCCTATATTGTTAACTAATCTATACTGTCACATAGTCATTGCACATGGCAGTACACATTTAAGGCTGTGGATTGTCTACACCAACCTCTACGGTGTTTGACAACTGTTGGCCTTGTAATGTGGACATTGGGAAATATACTAGGTCCTCAATATAATAATTTAGCAAAACCAACTCCCCAATGGATCCTGTTATTAGACAATCACACCAGCACCCACAAACACTTGCCAATACTGAGTTTCAAACCCCAATCTAGCTATGAAGTGTTACTACAGTGCTAGGCATTTATCGCACTCACCATGGAGCTTACAGAATGGATGATGTCCCAAGGTACTTCTAAGGTGAGGAACATCACCAGCCCTTGTAAATACCGGCATTGGGTGATGTAGTGGGTGAGAGATTTCACAAAATATTTTACCTTATACACACATTTGCATTTGGCAGGAGTGAGGTTCAAACCTCTACCTAGCTATGTTTTCAGACCTTTATGGTTATGCATTTAACCACACACACACCACTGACCTTACATGGTTTAGGATTGCCAACAGGTACTTATAAGGTGAATGATATCTGCAGGACTGCTAAACTCAGGCACTGAGATGTGTACTGGGTGTAAATGGGGCCAAAATCTTTAAGGTACGGACATATATATGTACACACACACAAACACTTGCCAGGAATGAGATTCAAACCCCTATCTATACAGTTATTGCTATTACATTGTTCCACATTTATCACATGCACCACAGAGCTTACCAATAGAACAGTGTCCAAACATACCACTAAGGTGAGTGACAGCAGCAGTGGTAAAGGAGTAGTAAGGCAAGTGTAGTGAGTGTGAAAGGCCTCAACCACATTCATCTAGAAACACACAAACACTCACACACAAGTTTACATTCGACAGGAATGAGATTACAACTGCTACATGGATACTTATTTGCACTGTAGTGTTACATAGTTATCACAAGCACCACTGAGACTATAGGGCTGAGGGTTAAACAAAGGAATTTCTACAGTGAATGACATCAGCACATCATGTGATATAGGCCAATGGGATGTGTACTAGGTAGGAAAGGCCTCATAATTGGATTCTCTCTGTCGCTGTTTGTCTCTCTCTTCCCCACGTCTCTGTGTGTGTATGTTTGACATATTATATTATGTTGGCCTTAGATACGTGTGAGTATTCCTATCCAATGTATGTCTCTGTGTGTGTGTGTGTGTGTGTGTGTGTGTGTGTGTGTGTGTGTGTGTGTGTGAAGTATCAATGTGTACAATTTGGTGTGTGTGCACAGACATCTGCGAATAACAGATATCTGTAGTCCACTGTGTTGTTAGACATGGGCTTCATTTCTCTAAGTGAAGGAGGATGCCCAGTATGGCCTTCTATATTGAGTGTGTGCATCCATTCCAGGAAGGGTTGGACTCCATTTCAGGGTTTTGTGTGCTACAGCTACATCTAGCAACCTGTTTCTGCTGGATATCTGTAGACAGGTTGCCAATATGGAGACACAATGGGTGTAACATACGGGGGATACTGTAACTATTGCTGTCTGTGCTGCTTGTGTAACATGGTTGGTTGTATCATAGATTTTCTGACATATGTACTGTTTTACACTGTGATTTATCATGTCATCAACTATTGACAGTTATCATTCTTTGCTCACAGTTATTTACCAGGGAAATACAAGATGATGCTGAGACCAATATTCTGAGGCATATAGACTACACAGTCTGGCACACTCTTGCCATTGTGGAGGGGTAGCTACATACAATAGACTGCTGGTTCTGTGTAAATGGTGCAGCACCTTGTTAGTATGCTGGCTGGGGATCCCCTTCTTGTGCTTTTCTTTACTTAATGGAATGGCCATATCCTGCTGGGGCCATACCTCTCAGCTGTACAGATACACAAAGGTTATCCAGAGGCAGGACTCATGTATCTGGTCATATTACCTTCACATTGTGGTTTACGAACAGTTTTGTGGCTATTCATTCATGGGTTTGCAGTCAGGGGGTAGTATGGATAGAGTTTCAGACTTCACACACTCCATGACATCCGTGCTTCTACACCTCCCCTCTGTTATTCTCTTCCTAACATTATGTAAGCAATCTCTCAGAGGTATCCCTATAGTTCAGCCTTTATACCAGTAGTATTTATGGCTTGGTCCACAGTCCTTGCAGTAGGACATGGGGAGGCATGCTACTGGCATTTGTCAACATGGCCTTGCATTTGTTTTCTGTTTCCTGTGTTAGGTTATTAGTTAGGACCCCCTGACATTCCACACATTGGCACTATGGGTGAGACACGGGCCTTTGCCAGAGTACTGTATGCCATTTGAGAGTGCTGCAGGCCATCTGTAGCAGGCCAGTGCATTCTGTCAGTCATACGTTCCCAGGCTGCAAGCCAGTGGATTACCCTGGGGTGACAGTGGTGAGTGGTTGAGGTGTTCCTGTCAATCCTTCCTGTTCATACTGATCCACTGGTCTGGATGTGGTCGGGTTGCTGCTTACAGCTAGGGATACACCTGCATTGGACACCTATTCAGCATGCAGCATCATGTATGTATTCCCATACAGAGATGGGTTCATGCTGTACTCATACCCTACAGCAAGGATATGACCTGTGATAAACCTGTGGCTGATGATGGGGTGAGCTGGGTGCATGGTGATATGGAAGCTACTTGCACCTGACTCACAAATATACTTGGGACATTCCCCTTATGCTGGTTTGTGTGTGGACATGGGCAGCCTGTCATCACTTTATAACTGTGCCTTTTGTGGTCTGCCCGTGACTGGCCAGACTACAGTATTCCGTACTAGAGGGACAACTAATGTGATGCTAACCTCTATGTATAACTCCAAACTTTGTGCAGTTGACAATTATTTTATATGCACTCTGTGTAGGTTACTTCCACCTGTGTATTGTTTCTATATATGGGCCCCCTTTCATGGCATGTCCAGCTTTCTGACTGTGACAGATATTGACATCTGGACAGTGAATATGTACAACTAGTATGTATAAAAAGTCGAACTGCCACAGTAGAAGGAAAATTCTTTATTGCAAGGGCAAAGTGAACACTTTCACGACCTTCCAGATCGCTTCATCTGAATTAATAAAACATCCCATGCCGTCTTTGATATATATACTTACAAAGTGACCAATCAGTTAAGACAATTAAATATTTATATCAGACTCAATTAATTTAAAAATAGAAGAAAAAATGTGAATAGACATAAAACTGTTAAAAACAGTATACAAGTTCAAATGTGAATGCCTATAGAACCATGTAGAAGGGAATTAGTGCTTTAAGGCTCTTGCCTTTAAAAATGGTTTCAAAGAAAACAGTTTCATTAATGCCAGGGGGTTTTGTCTGCATTTAGTTGCAGAATCCATTTTTGCTCAGCCTCTTCTGTTCTATTTCTAAAGTTACCCCCTCTGATATTTTCTTCCAGAACTTCTAAAACTAAAAATTTAAAAACATGGTGCATCCCTTCAGCTTCTACATGTTTAGCTAGGGCACTACTCTCCTTTTTGCGTACTATGTCCCTCATATGTTCTAAAATGCATTCTTTGAGTATTCTATTTGTCTTGCCCACATAAAAAAATTTATAATATTGGCAAAAACTAAGATAGACTATGGGCAGGATTCACGAAGGCTTGCACGGAGTCTAAGAGTAGAGTAAGACTCCATGCAGTCAACATGTCTGCCAAGCGATCCAGGAACAACCGGCAAGGGCGTGCAAGAGAGCTCCTAAAATGACTCTTACACGGACAGGGCTAGGTTATGCAAATTACCTCATTTGCTGCCAAAAGCTATGCAAATTAGGTAAATTTGCGATCCAGGAAACCCTACCTGTCTGAGTAAGAGTAGTGTTATTTGCAGAAATGTACTTCGTTGTCAACTGAGTACCGTTCTGCAAATAGCAAAACGGAGCCATGACAGCTCCAAATAAAGGATGCATCCAGTTGAGGAAGCATGCCAATGGCCAAATATACGGCCATTGGCAATTTTTCCCATTGCAAAATAAAAAAAAATATTTTTTTTTACCTCAATCTCCAAAGTTTAAGCGTAGCGCAGCACCACACAAAAGTGCTGCGCTCTAAAAACCATGAAAAAAAATAAACGCCACAAATAGGGATTTTATTCAAAATATTCAACTGCCATGCAAGTGAATGGCAGGCTGAAGACAACATGGCTACTGATTAGAGGTTGCTAAGGGGGGAAGCTCAGTCTAAGAGATGTAACCAAGCATTAGTAGGCAATCCTATGCAAATGAGGGTAAGGATAGTGAATCCCAGTTTTACATGGCAAATGAGCAAAGTCTGTGGAGTGTAAGAGTAGGATAAGGTGATATCAGAGTAGAAGATAGGTGACATCATGAGGGGGGTATGTATGAAAAAATGTAAGCTCATTGGAGCAGAGTGGCATATGTTTGCTGTCAGTTACTCATCAGTGGAAGAGGTGTGTCAACAGGTATCCTAGCTAAAGCCAAGAAATTGAAGGTGTATGCCATGGATAACACTAAAGTTTCTTGTTGAAGTGCCTGCAATGTGTTTGTACATGGGTGCGCGGCTGTAAATCTGAGCAAGACTGTGTGTGCGCGTGTGCACCTGTGTGCGCGTGTTTAAGCCGGAGTAAGTATGTGTAAGGTTGTTGAAATCTGTGTAAGCACGTTTGCGCCTGTGTGCACACGTACAAGTAAGAGTCAGCAAGTGTTAGGCCGTGTAAGCATGTGCGCGTGCGTGTGAGCTGGTGTGCGCTTGTTTGCACGGCGCTGCCCCCTGTGGAAACAGAAAGGGAAAAGGAAGCACACCAAATAGTAGGAAGTTAACCAAGGAGAACTAGCAGAACTAGCAGGTGAAAACAATCAGAATCAGGCAATTACACAGGCAGTACACTAACCCAGCCCAGCCAAGCACTTAAAACTCTGCAAATAACTTTCCACCATGTTTTCCTCAGACACACTGCAACACTGCAGTAAACTAAGAGAAGTGGAAACTTAAAAAGCTTTACTGAGACAAAGAAATGTTAGGGGCTGCCATTGCTGTTATAAGGTGACATATGCAACATGCTGAGGGTGGTGACAATGTGAATGCTGCTGAGCAACCCGCAGTGAGGAGACAGAGAAGAGTGTACAGGCCCAGGGTAACCTACCAGGGGCTACATGAGCTGGAGATAGTGGAGCGCTATAGAGTGGACAGAGACCTCATGCAGCAAATTGTTGAGCTGTGCAGGCCACGCCTCACACACAGAACCAACAGAGGGGAACCCATCCCAGTGGAAACCAAGGTATGTGTTGGCCTAAAAATACTAGCAACAGGTACCTTCCAGAGACCAACTGGTGATATGATGGGGATTTCACAGGCATCAGCATCCAGGTACTACATGTCAGCACATGTCAGTGACCATGTATATTTCCCCAATTCCCGTGAGGTATTGGCCAGCAATATGCATCTTTTCCAGCAAATAGCGGAATACCCTGAGGTAGTGGGTGCAATAGACTGCATGCACATATGCATCAAAGCACCAGCCGGTGAGCGGGGTAAGGCCTACATTAGCCGCAAGGGCTTCCCCTCCGTCACCTGCCAGGTTGTGTGTGATGCCCAGGGCAGAATACTGAATGTGTGTGCTGGCTGCCCTGGAAGCTACCATGATTCCCATATCTGGCATCTGACACAGCTGTACCAGACATTTGCCAATGGGGACATCCCTCATGGTCACCTAGTGGGAGATGCTGGATATGCACTGGAGCCGGGGCTGATGACACCCATCAGAAATGCACACACACACCTGAACAGGAACACCATAATGAGGCATACGCACAAACAGGAAATTTAATCGAGCGTGTGTTTGGGCTGCTCAAGTCATGGTTCCGGTGCCTGGACACATCTGGTGGAGCCTTGCAGTACTCACCAACTACATGTACCCAAATTGTCATGGTATGTGCTATGATACATAGTATGATTTTGCAAAAACAGCTGCAGCAGGAGCAGCATAGGGCCGGGCCAAACAGCCCCCCACCATTGCCAAGGCCATCACAGGCAGAGCGTGACTCGGAGGAGGAACAACCTGAGCCTGCCCCAGTAGGCAGAAGGAGGTGTGCCCAGTATACTTTGGCCTTGGCAAAGAGGCAACGCATAGCACATACACTGGCTCAGTAGGAACCCTGGAAATGACACCTCTCTCTCTGACTCGCACATATAGTAAAAGGGATGCCTAACTTGACACTACCTGTTTTCAAACATGTATAGGGAGTGTACTATGTGCATCCAACATAGGCAGCCCTGCAGCACCACCTGAGGCATGATTGCCATGTTTTAAGCAATATAAAGCAGTGCTAAACAGCTTTTACCACTATTTAATATATGTAAACAAAATTGCACACACTAACTAGCACAACTTTGGGCAATGTTGAGCAATATTGGGCAATCTTCAGCAATGTTGGTTAACGTTGAGCAATGTTGGGCAAGTTCGTTCAAAGTTGGGCAAAAGCAGGGAAACATGCTCATATTTGCTTTACTGTTCCTTAAGCAGTCTGGTCTGCCCAGTATGAAAATATAAAGCAGTGACAGTCCTCAACCCCAGGATACTGTGCACTATAGCCAGAATAATGAACCACTAAACCATGACAGCATTTCACTGGTCAGTGTGTATGAAGAAATGTTGATAAGTCTATGCAAAGTGTCTCATAGAAACCCTGCAGGCACAGCATAATCCCTGTCGAGTTATGACACAAAGGTGAGCCCTGCAGTAAAATACAACTTGATTTTCAACACACATATAGTATAAATGTTAATATTGGGCGTGTTCACACACGTCAACAAATGTAGTGGACTTCAGACAGCAACACACTGAAAGGTCACACTGGGCATACTCACACACTTGAATAAATGAGGCAAATGTCAGGCAACAAAATACTGAAAGGCCAAATTGGGCATGCTCACACACTTAGGCCATGTCTGAGTACAGCAGTGGGCCACACGTATCTGGCAGTTGCATGTGTTAACCCAGGAACCTCTCACTATTCACCAGTCTTGCCTTGTGCACACAGTTATATGACAACAGACACATATATAATATATTGGAACCCTGTCATAATCAAATATGTACTACAGATACTTAGGTTGTTCATAAAAAGTGGGAAAGCAAAGAAGAGAAAAAAACTGCAATCAGTATCATCAATAAACAATGTGCACTCCAAACATTATCCAATCCAGGTTATGGAAAGATTATCTGCGAAGGAGTCCAGACAGAACCATGACACTTCCTTCAGCTATGTCATAAATAGCAATGTACACTCATATATGCCCTGAGTCAGGGCCAACTGTAAATGACTGACAATGCCAACATCCTGTCAGACAGGCCCATACATACATACCCACCTCCGACTGACAAAAGGCCCTATCATCATACCAGGAGATATCAGATGTAGAATGGGTAAACAGCTCCTCCCAAAGCCGAAAACATGGCATCAATTGGATTACATTGTTTCCTTATATGTGTCATAAGTGAATTGCAGAACAAACAGACCCTGCAACTGAACAGTCTGTTGAGCCTCACCGTCTCTACAGGATATGAAATTGTTAAATGGGTTACAGCAACATATGGCACACTCCACAAGTGTTGGTGCACAACAGACCATGGGAACTATAGTCTTATAAGCCTATGAAGTCTGATCTCCAAGGCCATGGAGTCCATCATGATTGGAGTCATAAACAGAGCTATTGGAAGCCTACAAACACACAACCCTACCAACTTTGGTTTGGTCATGTGCAGATCATGGCTCGCAAACCTGCTAGACTGTTTGCAAGGCAGCCACCCAGGACATACATAACTGAAATGAGCTACACACGTCCCACATAGACTTTGAATAGCCCATTTCCAACATCCCAGACACATGTCGTATCCACAAAATCAACAACCTGTGCATAAATATGTATTGTCATATGATGGATTGGCAACTGGGCCACAGATAGATCACACAAGCTAAGAATTGTGGAGTCCTGTTCAGGCTGTTAACACCTGCTGTCCCTCATGGTTCAGTCCTGGGATTGCATAAAACAAAGTGCACACACATTACCATGTCTAGTCTGATGATGTCAGCATCCTACAAATATAGCAGGAGAAATAAAGACACCCAGTCAAGCATACAGCGTGTCATGTTAATGCATATTTCTCTAGTATCATAATGTAGTTAGGTAGGGGTTTGAATCCTGCATTTGCTGTGTGTGGGGGGGGGGTATATGATTTCCTTTGAGAGGAGTGCCCTTTTTGGAGACTAGGAAAACACCTTAAAAGAGGTATATACCTCTTTGGCAAGTCTGATGATGTCAGCATCCCACAAATATAGCATTGGAAATAGAAGCTCCCAGTAAAACATATAGCACGTTGTGTTAATGGTATCTCTCTAGTATCATAACATAGTTAGGTAGGGGTTTGAATCCTGCAATTGTTGAGTGTGTGTGGGGGTTTATGTTTGTGTGTGATTTCCTTTGAGAGGAGTGCCCTTTTTGGAGACTAGGAAAACATCTTAAAAGAGTTATATACCTCTTTGGCAAGTCTGATGATGTCAGCATCCCACAAATATAGCAGTGGAAATAAAAACTCCCCATAAAGCATATAGCGCGTCGTGTTATTGCATATCTCTCTAGTATCATAACCTAATTAGGTAGATGTTTGAATCCTGCAATTGCTGTGTGTGTGTGTGTGACATTGTTGGTCAATGTGTTATGGGTTTTGCTTTTACTACTGTATGACATATCAGTAAAACAACAGTATGTGCATTGCACACTTTAGGTATCTGTGTGGCAAATACATATATGTACATGTGACCTCAATTAGTTCATAGGTGTGAAGCCTGCTTTCCACATGAATACATCTGTTACCTTTGACAGATTATGCTGCTGCTTTTCAGACCTCACATATATATGTTTGTGACAAGGCCAGCCACTGTAGTGATCTGTGGCCTAGCTCATCTGTGTCACACACACCCATGACAGTTTCTATAGAATAGTGTGAGTGAGGGATCATGCCTGGGGTATATTTCAGACATGTTCAAACACAACAAAGTCTGTCAATAATGGACATTCATTATAGTTGTACAACAACGTTGTGGATATGCAAACAGACCACTTATTGCTTATCTGATATACCGAGGGACTTCAGAATACCTTTGGAAATGTGAATACCAAAGGACAGATGACATAACATGTGGCTGTATGTACATATCGTTACCCGTTCTACATGTTGGGGGCTACTACCTATGTGGTACTATTGGGATACTATGTTTAGTAAATGTGGATGACTATGCTATAGTTGGCTTATAGCTTTACAGCATGGGTTGGACAACAGGTATCTGTCTGTATGATACCCTTGTAGAGGATAAGTTTCTCATCCGGAGAATGCATTGTAGGCCACTGTATGCATTTCCAGATGTGGACGGACTTATCCTTAGTGTGCTTGCTTGTACCTAAGAGGGCTACATGCCAAACAGGAGTGGTCCCAGGAATGTTTGGCTGTCAATACCACTGGTTACTGGTATAGTATAGAACCGGAAGGATCCAAATGCTACTGAGTTTCCTACATCTGTATGTCAGTTGTCAAGACATCATCTAATGATTGGTTATAGTCAGGCTGTTGAAGTTGTGTATACTACCAAAATGCAAACCAATGACAGATAGTAACAGTGTCACCCACAGCATAGTGTCACACCATGTCATACACACATGTGTACCCAAGTTAAAAACATATGTGTAGTAAAATGCATACTGGCCACCAATAGAAACTATGAAGTATTAACACTGTGTAATACAGGGCATGTCACCCTTCCCATGTGTCCACTATGCATGTACATGCAGACAGTGCACCTCCACCATGTTCACAAATGTACACCTGCAAATCTCTACTGCACACATCACACATGTACTGTCCACTCACCAACACATGCTGCCAGAACTACACACATCAGCCAAGTGGCACATGGGCGGACAATACATTTTTGGAATTAACACTGGTGTAAACAATACTACATTGATAATCATAGCTTTAATGCATCATGCCTGCTCAGATATACCTACAGGGATATCATTACACTTTACTGTTGACAACATGCTAACATTGCTACACTGATATAAAGAAACACAGTTGGCCAGCAAAATTTAGCAGTCGAACATGCAACCAGAAACAAGATAGTGAATAACCAGACTTTTATTATAAAAATAAAAAACAGACTGGTTTCGGCAATATAATGCCTTCTTCAGTGTTGAACAGACAATCATACAAATCACAATTAAGTATACAAATTTATACATAGTGCTAACCAATAAGCACGTGAATGTGCTGTTAATACTCATGAATAATACATGATGTATTGTAAGCTAGCTAACACTATACCAGAGACCATGGCTACTATTTATCTAACAACCCAAACAAATAATTCCAAAACCTAAACAAAAACAGTATGTAAAAATAATAACATCATAAGATATAGAACCATAAAGGCAATAGTTATACATAATTGAAATATGTATATACATCCATTGTCATAATTTATCTCCTTTGATATATATATATATAAAAAGAAACTATAAAGGGCCCATTTTTGTAATAAAACAGGCATAGTGAATGACCCAAGCGACAAACATATATCATAACCCATGAAAAATATAATATATTGTTATATATACAAAAGGTGATGTATATGTATAAAATCTGCAATAAATGAGTAAGAAAATATTATACCTTGCATAGATGATAAGTGGAGTGGAAGTTAAAACCATATACAACATTCTTCATGAAATGAGTGTTAAAGATGATCATTGAGTCCAGGTGGAAAATGTGCGCTCAAAGTTATTATGCAGTACTTTTCCTTGTGATTTAAGATACCATGCCACCCTTGTGGGTTGCTGCGATCACCCACTATTCGGTCTATGATCATAAACATAAACTGCGCTTGTTGATGTTTTTAGACATGTTGGTATAAGGCATTAGTCTCCTTTTTGTTTTTAATATCACTTCGATGTTCATTTATTCGTGACCTGAGTGGCCTAGAAGTCTGACCAACATAGAATGCCTCACAATGGCATGAAGCCAAGTAAACAACCCAATCACTACTACAGTTCCCAAAAATTTTACAGTCAAAGACCTTACTAGTGTTTCGACTCGAAAAGTGCTGGGACTTGGTAATCTGTTTACAAGAGCCACAGTGGCCACATGGATGCGTTCCCAACAATTCATGTCCCATTATTGTAAGCTGTTTGTGAATTGCTCCACCACTACCAAGGTGTTTGTAATGAGATAGATGGGAGCCCAATGTTTTGCCTTTCCTATATGAAAATTGACATTCTTCCCCCAGAAAAGATCTGAGTTGTTCATTGGCTAGTAGGATATTCCAATGTATGTTTATAATATCCCTAATCACATAATAATTCCTACCATATGTTGTGATGAATCTGATTGTAGATGATCGAGAATCTCCGGAAGGAGTCTTATAATCTAGCAATCTGTTCCTATTCATTTTGGAGGATCGAGTCCATGCTTTATTGATATCTTCAAAGTTATACCCTCTACTAGCAAATCTGTGACATAAGTATAGACTAGCAATATCATAATCTGATTTGGTAGAACTAAGGCGTTTCATACGCATAAATTGTGAAACCGGGATATTTCTGATGGTATGACGTGGGTGCATGTTCGATGCATGTAATAGAGTATTATATTGGGGGTATTTGCGAAACACTCTGGTCGCCACAGTATGATCTTGATTTCTTGAAAGAGTTTCATCCAGAAAATTAATATTCTGCATATCAAAGATAATAGAAAATTCAATGCCCCAGATATTACCATTAAGATACTCTACAAATTCATGCAAATATCCCACATCCGCACGCCACACCATCCAACAGTCATCCAGGTACCTATGCCAGATGTCCATTTCTGCCAAATATATGTTGTGAGATGCATCGTAGATCATGCATTCTTCAAAGAATGCCATAAACAGGTCGGCATAAATGGGAGCAAAAGATGCTCCCATTGCCGTACCCTGTAATTGCCAGTAGCATTGCCCTTGAAAATAAAAAACATTTTTGTTAAGTACATGTTCTGACATGCAAATTAATAACGTATTAAACCCTGGTGAATATAAACCAGCCCTATCCAACCAGTATTTAAGGGCTTGCAATCCAGCCCAATGTGGTATACTGGTATACAAGGCTTTGACATCCAATGAACACATTAGCCACCCAGGCTCTAATTGTGTGTCCTCTATGATTTTGAGGAACTGTGTAGTGTCCTGTAGCCTTGCCCTGACCAAAGCCAAAAGAGGTTTAAGATGTTGTGTCAGGAAGGCTGACAAGGGTTTGGTCAAGGAACCAATACCCAAAACTATCAGTCTTCCCGGAGGTTTGGTTAGTGATTTATGGATTTTGGGTAGTAAATACATAATCTGCTTATGGGGGTCCTTGACCAAAAGTTGTATAACACATTTTTTGCTGATGATACCCACCTCACATGCTAGATTCAGGAAAGAGTCAATTTCTTGCTTGAAATTCAGGGTTGGGTCTATGGCCATGTTCATATAACATGCTGTATCTGATAACTGGGATAAACCCTCATGAAGATAATCACTCATGTTTTGTACAACCATGGCCCCACCTTTGTCTGCTGGTAATATAACTATGTCCTTGTTGTTGCGTAGCTGTTGGAGGGCTATGCTCTACTGCTGTGAAAGGTTGTGTCTCAACATAGTGTATCCATAATTTTGAAAGTGTAGATCCCTGAAGACGGACTGCATGAAAATCGACACATGCTTGTTCATTGGAGGCTGGAATTCAGATTTACCAAATCTAAATTCATTAGATCTTTGAGATGTGTCATCTGCAGAAAACAACTTGAGGTTTAGACTATGACAAAAGTTAATAAAATCTGTAACAATATGGTATTCATTGGAAAAAAAGCCAGGTATAAAACTAAGCCCTTTATTCAAAAGAATTTGTTGATCACCAGACAAACTTACATTAGATAGGTTTAAAACATTTTGATTAAGTTGTTCATCTTGACTTATGTTAGAAAGTTCTGGATCAAGCCCTCCAGGGAATGCTCTAATGGATCTTTTCTTATGCTTCCGTCCCCCTCTGTGTTTGGAACCATTTCTAAAGGGATATTTTTGTTTGTTTTCTTTTTGTGTGGTGATCCCCTGTCCCTTGAGCTGTCATAATCTGTAAGAGAGGAATCCTCTCCTGAAGCGCTGTTGTTGAACCCATCCCTATTTTCAAAATAGATCTTGGTCTTTTCTTGGGGTGACCAGAGGCAAGTCCCTGACCAACCTCTGCAAATCTGACAGAATGATTAAGCTCAAAATGGCGTCCCCTTTGGTAATCAGAATAATCTCTATGAAATTTTTTAATCTTTCTTTCTTTGATAATTCTTTTGTGGTTTGTCAATTCTTTGGATAACTTCTTAAGGTTATCCTGGAATTTGGATAGGGACTCATATTTTTTACAATCACAACATAATGTTTTGACCTCCTGAATATTCACATCTACCATCCTCTCATAGTATTGTAAAAGAACATTCACAAATAACATAGACCCAGTTTGTAAGGCCTCCTTCCAGTCACAATTCAACTTATCATCCGGTCTGCCTACCAATGATTGGAGCCGTATTCTCAAGCCCCTGGGTGCAATATTCTTATATGAATATGCTCTAAACAATTTCAAATGCCATATGTTGGATCTCAAAGTTTTGAGGCCTTTTGTAAGAGAATGGAAGGACAAATCACAGTCAGATGAAGTCTGTTGATCACTGTTACTTGGATTATTGCCTGGTGAGGTATTAATCCCAAACACTCCAATATCCTCCCGATCGGCCCATAATCCAGATAATATACTCTCAAGGTCCATGCTACGAATGTGTAATAAAAAATAAAATAATAATAAATTGCAAAAAGAGGGAATGGCAGTTATTGACAAACCCAGAAAAAACTTCTGCTCCAATTTAAGCAGAAGTTGGGAAGGGGCACACCCAGCCGCCTCAACAAAATACCAAGACTAATTTACCATCCTGAAAAATCAGGAAGGTTAGTATGGGAAGGTGGTTCAACAACGTAATAGTATTCCTAAAATATACGATGATAAAGTCTAATAATCTGACTAGAGGAGTACTGCCAGATGGATATCCAACACATATATATAACTGGATAAGAGGAATGTGATAAGATATAATAGATACATCTCAAAACCAGAGGTCATTGATCTAGAGACCGCAACAGACCTTGGTAGTAATGAATTAAATTGTTCTAGGTGATTGGCTTAATTCCCTTAATTAGTATGACATTAAATAAATCTCACTACTGCCTTAGAATATAGTAAAATCAGAGACACTTATTACAAAGATAGTCCAACAACCAATTAAATTTGTTATACTATGTTAATAAGATCCACATACAAGACCAAGGTGTAACCACTCTTACTAGTAACCGTCCAGCACTGGTATATTGTAAGATAACATTAAGGGTATCATAAAAAACATACAATTAGTCACAAAGGAATTGGTCAAAAATTACCAATGAGAGAATCGTTAAGTAGGGAAAAAAATAATATCCCAACAGCTTAGCAATATTGCAATATAAAATTTACAATGTGAACAGTACCCCTGCTCACATAAATACCTTTGGGGCCAAAACAATTTACTATATGTATTTGCCCAAATAAGAGGCCAAAGTCATATGGTTCCCCTCTATATACAATGCATCCAATAGTCCTGTCACAATCTGATCTACAAAATGCAGATTTTCCAAAAACAATACTATCTGTGTATGACACTTGCCTAAATTGTAGGACCTGAAATCTGAATAACGACCTAACAGACTTCACCTCTATTATAATATAACCTCAAAACAGGTCACTTGTAAATAGTTTGACCCAGAATATTCCTGAAATAGGCTCATATATGATATCCACTAACTGTTTGTTAATAGCCTCGATCAAACTGTATCTTAAATCACAAGGAAAAGTACTGGATAATACCTTTGGGTGCACTTTTTCCACCTGGACTCAATGATCATCTTTAACACTCATTTCATGAAGAATGTTGTATATGGTTTTAACTTCCACTCCACTTATCATATATGCAAGGTATAATATTTTCTTACTCATTTATTGCAGATTTTATACATATACATCACCTTTTGTATATATAACAATATATTATATTTTTCATGGGTTATGATATATGTTTGTCACTTGGGTCATTCACTATGCCTGTTTTATTACAAAAATGGGCCCTTTATAGTTTCTTTTTATATATATATCAAAGGAGATAAATTATGACAATGCATGTATATACATATTTCAATTATGTATAACTATTGCCTTTATGGTTCTATATCTTATGATGTTATTATTTTTACATACTGTTTTTGTTTAGGTTTTGGAATTATTTGTTTGGGTTGTTAGATAAATAGTAGCCATGGTCTCTGGTATAGTGTTAGCTAGCTTACAATACATCATGTATCATTCATGAGTATTAACAGCACATTCACGTGCTTATTGGTTAGCACTATGTATAAATTTGTATACTTAATTGTGATTTGTATGATTGTCTGTTCAACACTGAAGAAGGCATTATATTGCCGAAACTGGTCTGTTATTTATTTTTATAATAAAAGTCTGGTTATTCTGGTTGCATGTTCGACTGTTAAATTTTGCTAACCAACTGTGTTTCTTTATGGTATTATCTGGCCATGCATCCCCCATGTGCATAGCATTTGGTTTGGACTACACTGCTATAAAGTCACCCCGTGCATCAGCACCATGTTAGCCTGTTCCTGCATCAATGTTACAGATGACAGGAGGTGGCACAGTTTCATCACATGCACAGAGTATGTTGTTGGTTTGCCAGAGCCCGACATTGACCCATCCAGTCAACATGTATGTGTGTGTGTTTGTGTGTGTGTGTGTGTGTGTGTGTGTGTGTGTGTGTGTGTGTGTGTGTGTGTGTGTGTGTGTGTGTGTGGGACAACAGTACAGCATGGGTCAATGTTGATGTAATGTGTGTGTGTATGTGTTAGCCCTAGGTGTTTGGTTTATGAGTGTGTGTCTGCATGCACACAGTTCCACCATGTGGCTGCCATATACGGGAGGTTGTGGGACAGCCACAGACTGTACCTGCCAGGCTGTACAGATCACCGTCTCTGGCCACAGACACAGTACCTGTGCCTGGCAGGAGTGCCATGGACAGTATCGGGTACTAACCCAGACTGGGTACTATCATCAGAGGCAAAGGGATGTTGACTGGACCCATGTCCGTGCAGGGACTGGCCAGAGCCATGTGCACGTGGTCTTCTATGATGGTCTATTGACAGCCCAGCCCCAACATTGCTGGGGCTGATACTGCCACTATGGGAGCGGCTGTGACTTGTGTGTCATCTGCAACGACTGCCAGCCATTGATGTTGCTGGCATACATCCATGTCGACATCTCAGCCATCCTGCACTGTCCTGGCACATGGGCATGACATTGCAAAGGACATCTAATGTCTCTCCCCAAGTCTATCAATGACCTCTGTGTAATTATGGATGGCACCAGCAAGGTCACAGATACTGTCATTGATAGCGGTGTTATGGGCCCTCTGCACCCTTAGTCCCTGTCTTGTGTACCATTCCATACGTGCCTGTGCCTGAATTACAGTCCGAAACATATCTGAGGTTGTAAAACCTGTGGGGGCACATCTGCCAGGGGCATTACAACCAGCAGTGCTCCCACGAGAACCCCTGGGCATCTGCCTATGTGGTACCATTCCAGGAGTCTGGGTATTGCTGCTGTGAGGGGATGCATGTGCCATAGATACCACACTATCCTGGTCAATACCTACTGTATGCTGTCCCTCAGCTAAGGCCATTGGTGATGAGGGATGTATTGCCAGTATGAATGTGCACATAGATGGGGTGGAAAGCTGTGTACTGTTGATTGGCGGCCCAACGACAGATCCTGTCAAACCTGCCTGTGCCACAACACATGCATCATCATTTCCACTATTTGTGGCAGTGACTTCAGGTTCCCTGCCGCACTCAACCAACACAACCTCAGCACCTGTTAGAGGAAGACAGGGAACACACTTTACAATCTGTACATGATGTTAGCACACATGCACACATGCACACATGAACACATGCACACATGCACACATGAACACATGCACACATGAACACAAATACACTACTCACTAAAGTAGACACACACACACACACACACACACACACACACACACACACACACCAACAGCAATCCAGAACATACTCATTAGTGATCGATGGTGGAATACAGTATCACAAGCCAAAGATTCCTATCACACGTGTCAGCATGCAGGATGTGTGTTGCTCAACAGCATGCAGTGCAAGTGTAGAGAGTCCTTGTTAATAACAGTATACATGTCTTTGATGCATGTGTGTTGTTCAATGATTGGCCTCACCCTGGAACACAATGTGTACATGGACACAACATTGCTGTGCAAGTATTAAATGCTTTTCAATGTCCTGTGCACCATCACTCACAGATATACATACCATGGCTGGATGCACACAACTGTCAGGTGTATAGCAATGAATGCTATGTGTAGTACTGTAGTTACTGTAACTGGATGTAGTGTAGTACAATGAGCCATGATCAGGCAGCATCATGTGGTCACTTAAGGCCACTAATGTGTGCCACACTGGCAACTATCTTGCTGTACCTGAACTGCAGCACTGTGGCTACATTAACCATTTCACAGGCAGTTGTTACATGGGTATGTAAGGTCTTCAATAGGGATCATTGCCTAACATAAATGTGTTGTGTGTTGAAGAGTGTTGCACCGGCCCATGATAGGCCTCTACCCCTCAGGTATAGTATGTGTGCTGTGTGGATGACATCTGGGATACTGGAGTCTGACCTTACAGCAGGTGTCTCAATACGCCATGTGTATCATATTAACACGTACTGCATATGACAAAGTGGTGTATGTTGTGTGCATGTGTATTGACTCTGCCTATACAATGTCCACTACAGTGTACCGCAATTGTTTGGGATGCTCTGTGTATTGCATGTGTTTGAGGCAGCTACTCATGTTACTGGGATGTGCATAGTCCTACAGAAAACATGCAGAGCATGCATTATGTGTAGGTGTTTTACATGTGTATATGGCCTACAACTCACCTATGATGTGCACATGTTATTCGCTATATTAAATGTAGAACACTCACCAGCATGGGTCTGCTGTCTTGCTATCACACCAGAGGGAGCTACAAGGATATGAGACAGTTTGTCAGTGTCAACAACTATGGCATTGCTGCTGTGAGTTTGCAATTTTACAGTAGTACAACGGTTGACAGTCACAAGCATACAGATTATGTCCCAAATTATTAGTATTGCACAACACCAGGCTCCACATCTTCTAAATACACAGTACACATCTGACATATGCATGTTCTAACAATCGAGCTAACAGTAGTCTACAGATATGCCATGTTACCTGCATGCTCCGAGTCAACTTGATGGGTGACTCCGGCCTCCATGATGACACATGTCTGTTGTAGTTGTTGGCCAGGAGCCACCACGCTGTAGAGCAGCTCTTCCACTCTGGTGAGGGGCGGATGTAATGCTGCACCACCACCTGTGGCAAGCTGTTGTCTGCGGACATCGGAGGCATGCTGCAAGACATGTCTAATTAAATCACTGCAGTGATGGCGTACCTGCTCATAAGTCCAGTTATGCATGCCTACATAATTCACCCGACAGACAACATCTTGCCACAGTGCAGTGCGCTCATGCTGGTCCTAGCTGGTTCTGGAGAATAGCAGGGTGTGATGTTGTACTAGGGTGGATATAATGATTTCCTCCTCTTCAGGGGAATACGCAGGGTTGCGATGGTGAGACATGTCCCTGGAAGACAATAAAACAATAATTGTGAGCAAATCATGTGGCACACTTAACATTCTAAAGTACAGATATCAATGAAATGCCATATATAACAACCTATTGGCTGTCAGTAGATACACACTTTTAATACCACATATCAGTGCTCAGCCCACAACTGCCTGACAGTGCCTGGCACGTTCTATATATTAAACCATGTTCTGCATAGCAACAAAGTGAAACCAGTATGTAAGACTATACAACAGTACATGGCACACTGTATGTGACACAATGCACCACCTAGCCACAGGAGGTATATATGAAGCTAATGCAAACATAAATATGTCATCCATTGAAATGATTGTAATGTACAGTTACAGTACTACCAGTACAGCACACTACTTGTTGATAGCAACCCCCTAAGTAACATATGTGCACATTCATCAATATAGGTGGCATACTGCTGTACTACACTATACATGTTGCTAGATATGCACTTATATCCTGTAACACACATATGACTGAGGCCATGTTACAGGCATACCCACACACACATCAGACATACCTACAAGACACAAAGGTATGGCAACCCAGATGAGATTCTCCTCTGTACCATACAGTACTGTGTGTCAGCACTTACAAAACCTTATGCCTGAGGTATGTAATGTGTGAGGACTACAGGTAACAAACAAAACAGTGTTTCCAAGCAATGTGGATATACACCATACTGTGCTGTGTAGGCCTACAGCTTCAGGTAGTACTACAGTTCATATGGGATTTGTATTCACTAGTGTTAACAATCAATAATCATACATGTACTGCTTGAGCTTTCAATGGCACACTCCAGTCAACACCATGGGACTATGTCACACCGTATGCCATACTGCTTTACCTGCCTAGCAATAGCATATGTATCTTTTGCTGGGATCAAAGCTAGAACACTACATACCATGATATAAACAGTTTCCCACTAGGCTATCACACATATACACAATGCTGACACATTCACCTACACATTCACCATCACACTCAGTCAACCTCACATAGCAATTAATGCAACAAGTACATGCATGTGTGTATTGGGTCCTAGGTAGCTAATAGGCTATTAGCCATAGGGCCTATAGAAGCCTAGCCATACACCCATGTAATTTAAGTTCATGTGCCTTTGTCATGCAGAGCCACAGAGGTGATTCCCGGGTTGTATTTCCTATCTCACATCCATTCATTATTATTATTCATGATGACTGCTAATGAGGACCTTTCTTTGCTATTGATAGGTAGTTAGTTCCAGAGTATGGTATGTGTCTGAGATGAGAATGTACCACCCCAGCATGTTCTGCTTTTTGATGTTACAAGGTTTAGATCAGTACAGTGTGTAGCTTGTAGCAATTTTGATCTGTTTACATGGAGCATGTCCAACACCTGTGGGTTTGGCATAGCTTTGTATGTTAGGCAGAGGTTGCCTCTGGGTAGGTGGTATGTGACAGTGAAGCTGTGGTTTTGTAAGACAGTCTGCATAGGGCATCTGTTTGAGTCTGGTAACACTCTTTGTGAGGTATGTGCCTGGCGTCTACAGTTGCTGTAGATGTCTTCTGAGGTACATACCAAAAGGGCCATTGTACTCTATGATGGGTTTTATGACCGATGAGTAGAGTGGAACACTGGCCTCTTTTTCCATGGATGACACACCTTTCCTGATGACATGTGGACTGTACACAGTTTACATGACTAGTGTGGCACTGTGATTATCAAAAGGGACACTACTGTCCACCTGTGTCCTGTGGTCTTCGCACTTTTGGTGTTGAGTAGACTACCACCTATGTGGTAGTTCATGGGTACAGGGTTTTTAACAAAAGGGAAGGCAATACATTTACAACATTGAGCTTGAGCGTACATATAAACATCCATTGGTGTACATATATATTTACATATAGGCACATACACAGTCCACCATTCATGGTGGGAATATCAATTACACAAAGGTTGAGAGGGATACAGTTATGTACTAATATTGCACAGTCTTGTGCAGAATGCATTGAAGGTATTCTCAGCCCATGTATCTTTAGCAAGACTCCCTGTCTGGAAGACTAAAAACCTAACATATCATACCCACAGTGTTTAAGCACCACATGTCATATACCAGCACTGTTTGCCACACACTACAACCTACATAAAAATATGCACATAACAACCTTCACCAAAATATATATGTCCACCCTTCACAAACAGTTGCAGTATGCCCCTTGCTCTATGCACATGTTAAGATGCTAATATATCTGACACATAAATATCTCTCCATATGTGTGTGCCATGCACACACAAGGTCCACACTGTTGTAAGTCCGTAGACCTCACAGATGACCTGTTGGGCCTTGCTACAACATGAACAGTTGTCACATGTGTGCATAACAGTAATATTACAGGGAGTATTTATAGCTGCTAATGCTTCATTACTATACTAGCCTGGTACAGCAGTTGCCAACGCTAAGCTACACATTATATAACTATCATGCATGTGTTACTCTGTCACATTCAGGTTTATATAGCTGTTTGCACTACTCCCCCAACCAGCTATTACACTCTGTACTGTACAGAACATGGATAACATGATCAGATGTTTGACATTTAATGCTGAGCTACATATGTCACAGTTATGTCCCACTGCATACAGCTAAACACTAATTTGTCCATGGCAGTAGTTATGCATGGCATCAGTGCATACGTACCTACTGCTGCCACATATGCATGTTTCAAAGTATGTACAGTACTCTTCATAAACATCTACTACTTGCCGGTAACCACATATCTGTTGCATACCTGTTTGTCACTTTCAGGTCTGTCTGTGTATGTTTTGACAAGTTTTTTTGGTATTAATTAAGTAAAGTTTGCTTTTACTTAAATTTTTTGGTTATTAATTAAGTTTTTTTAATTAATTAATGTTTTTGGTTAGTAATTCAGTACATTTGTTTTGCTTAATTATATTTTTGTTTTATTAAGTAATAATTTTTTTTACTCATCTCCAGGTTTGCAGACGGTATAACAAGTGCAATGTAATGATTGCATGTGGGGATAGCAAGTACAGTCTGCTTTTATAGGTATCTGCACATGTACATGTGATGCCCTCTGCACCAATTGGTGCCCAGCATTTGATAAATGCATACAGCCTGCTGTGTGGTAATTGTAGTACTCACTGTCATAGCAACCCAGTGCTATAAATTGCTAAGTTATGTAGGCGTAGACCTTTCAGATTTCCAGAGTGGGGCCCATGCTTGTTTGCTGTGGAGACTGTTGTGTAAGTCAGAAGGTTGGTATACTTCTTATATCTGAAGCTAGAGGCGTAGACAGTGATGTACATGTTGAACTCAGACCTGACTGTTGCCACTTTCAGTACAGAGCTATCAGTGTAGAATTTTACTCACCCCTACAAATGCTTACACAAGATATATGTGAGTACGTAGTTTCTTTTCTACTTATATAATTAACTGCCATACAAAAGTAGTTATTGAGAAGTATTCTTTTGGCACATGAACTGTTTGTGAATTGTTATACAGTGCATATTAATGTACTCACTTCTGCAGGGTTTGTGTTTTTTATTGTTGACATTAGCACATGATTCTCAGGAAAACTGGACAATTCCAGTACTGAGTATGCCTACCTACATCCTTGGTAGACCCTAAACACACACATATATTTAAAATTTGGGGGGATGCAGACATACAGAGAGCATTATGTATTATTGTGTGAATGTTATCTTACTGGACATAAAGGATTGGTGTGTACCTGTTAGTTTATCAAGGCAGGTGGTCTGTCCACCTTTCTGACTAACGTCTGTACTTTTTGGAGAGATTCAGAGGGACACAGCTAAAATATGTTTCACAATCAGAGACATCCCTGAAAGGTAGTCACAGCTAGGAAGTATGGCCTCTACCCTAATCAGATATGCCAGTGTTTGTCCTGCTATGATACTGTGTGGGGGGTGTAAAGTGCCTCTATAACATTATTTGCCGCTAGAATGGCTGCTTCTCTTATCACAGTCATGTAATGCAATTCCACAACAATTGCCTGTAAAGATCCACAGAACAAGCTTTGTGGTACTCCATGCAGTCTAGTGTGTCCAAGGTCTGGGGTTTGAGACTGACAGACATGTTTTATTTTGCTGCTGAGCAGAACAAGGGCCTTGACATACAGAGTGACTAAGGCACTTTTAAGCAGTTGTAAGTGGGTTTGCGCGGGTTTGCGTGATGCTTAGCAATACTTAGCTAAGCGCACACATGCACCCACTTACTTAAACCCGCTAACTACTGCTTAAAAGTGCTTACTCCCACTAACCCCCACGCTAATTTCTTTGAAAGAAAAGAAAATGGGGAGATAGGAAAGTGGTGAAAAAGGGGGCACAAAGAGGGAAAGACAGTAGGAAGCCATCTCAGGATGTGCAGGATGGGTGTAGGGAATGTCCATAGCTGCCCATTTCTTTACCAGCAACAGCTGTGCATATGCAATAAATTTGGAGTGAAATTTGAAACCTTCCACCCCTGAGAAAGGGGTGAGGACAACAAAGTATGTTGTACTGCCAATAATAATTATCAGTTTACATGTCCAGTGGACATGTGTGCGAAATGGGCAGCTATGTATGGGGCATAATTTTTTTGTGGGAACAGATTGCCCTTTTTTTTTTTCAGGTGAGAGTGGAATGTGTGGTAGAGGAAGTAGGTATATTTGGGGAGGTAGGTTGGGGAGGTAAACAGACAAGACAAACAAGACACATACAGGGGTGGAGTATGACACATGGGTGGGTGAACACAATTGACGGGGGCGGATGTTTGGAAATCGCAAGCCCATGAGCCCACAGATGGTAACAGTGGAACTGAGATCCCCACCCATGGGCAGTCACCACTGCACCTTCACAGCCCAGAGGGTGGCTGTGCTGGGGGCTGCGTAGGAGGGGCAGGCTCACCTGTGAGTCACGCCACTCTCGCCTTGAGCTGGCGTAAGGGATCAGCGACTGAACGTTGGATCTTCCTACGCACCACAGCCCGGACCCTTCAGAGGGTGACAGGTGGCCCTTCTCCGCCCACACTTGCATGGGGGGGACAAGCTCCATCCCCTGCAGCGCTTCAACTTGAAGGTGGCACAGGACCAATGGAGGAGGGGAGCCCGGGCTGGGCACCGTACCTGCTGGTGCCAGGTGTAATAACCAGCTGAGGAGGGACAGGTGGGTCCACTGGGACCGGCCTTCCCATACGTTCTGTGATTAGGTGTGTTTAATTACAACGTAGACAACAGCATTCCAATTTAGTTGTAACAGCATGCAGTAATATTCCCATTAACCCAACAAACCAGGGCTCCAACAGTTGAACAGCAAGCATGACACATGCATATATTGAACGATAGTAGACATTACAACAGTATGCAGGGATGATGGGTGGCAACAGGCCACCAAGATTGTGGTGTTTGAACAGGGCACATGCATCAAAGTAAATGCTGATATTTATAGAACAATAGGACATATGTCCCAACAAATGTTTTGAGATTAGACATACCCATTGAGGTGTGGAATTACATTGTTTATGCACATACAGTAGGGTGTAAAAAGAAATCTCCATTAACATCTTATAAGTACTTTTAGTCTACACTACATTCCTATTGGCTGCAGGTGTATATCCCCTACATGTATTATTACACTAGGCAACATGCATTAGGTTGTGTAATGGGTTTGGCTAGTTCATTATATACCTGTCCTATATCTGACATACTAACTGTCCAAGATGCAGATGTTACTGCTACATAGTTATATATTTTATTTATATTTATATATCTACATTTCTGGTTGTGTTCACGTGACATTTTCAGTTAAATTTCTACAGAACCCTACATTTCATGTAGCACACTCACATTTCTGGGGAACACATTAACAAGCTACAGATTTACCTATGCATGCCAGCCATTAACCGACTGTTGAGGACTGTATATATGCTTTACAGCTACTGGCACTTCCTTCCTCCACTTTATATGAGACTGCCCAACTGTGGGTTGACAGCACTTAATACAACAGTACTATTTATATAATGCAAGAGTACAACAACATTTCAAAGTAAGTGAGACAGACACACTCCAAGTCTTAAAACAGTCTTTCGGCTTTTCCCGGTTAGGGGTCGCCACAGCGGAACTCCGGTCCATTAATGATTGGCAGTAGATTTTTACGTGCTGGCTTGCCGGGCCTAATGCACAACCTACAATGAAGGAACACCCATTCACACATGTCGACACACAAAAGACGCTTTAACTGAGGATCGAACGTGCAACGTCTAACTGCGAGGCGACAACGCTACCGCAGCACCACCACTGCAGTCACAGACACACTCCAAGTATTATACCTTTATTAATTACATTACACACTTTTCTACAGGCTCTCTCCTTTATTTGATATTACAGTGCATACGGAAGACATATTCAAGACATATTATACCTTTATTAATAGGTTACAACACTCTTTTTTCAGGCTCGCTCACTTATTTTATATGACAGTACATGCAGAGATATTATTCCGGGCTTATTTTACCTTTATTAATGGGTTACTACACTCTTTTTCTGGCTCTCTGACTTATTTTATATAACAGTACATGCAGAGGAATTATTCATGGCATTTTATGGCTGTATTATTGGGCTACAACACTTTTTTTCAGGCTCTCTCACCTATTTTATATAACAATACATGCAGAATAATTACTAACCTGCCTGGTGGCACAGCCTTAGCAGCCTATCTGCATAGGCTTGCTGATTCGCAGCACGGACACCTGCAGCTGTGAAGTAAATGAAGGGATATAGAGACATACCTATCCATTATATAGACTAGATTAGCATGTCTTACATACTTCATTCCATGGCTACCTACTCAGTAGTGGGGCATCTTGCATCCCATGGTCCTCCTGTATCCATCAGTTCAGTAGGTCCTGCTTCCATCTCTTCAGGTCTGCATGGTGTTGACAGACCTGCTCACCAGTCCGAGGGATGCCTGTGGCACTGGTAAGATCATGAGCTAACCGGTTCCAAGCCTCTGCTTTGTACTCCATCCCTTGGAACTGGCCCAGCAGGAGTCTTGACTCATGACAGTGGACAAGGAGCCAAACCATGTATTTTGACTCCTCGATGCCCCAGCGTTGCACTCGAAAGCATGTACCCTCTCCAGCACCAGCCATTCTGACTGCAGATGGGAGCTGCAATCAGTTATGGTGAGTATTCCCGCCTATGGAGGTTAAATAAGCCGCATTTCCCACACCTTTTTGTGATTGGCCATTTTTGAAATTTCTCGGCTGACTGCAGATCTGCTTAGCAATGGTTAATCTGCCATTTATAAGTATATGTATGTTAACAGTGGCTGTTTATTCTAAGCTGTCATGGCTTAGTGGTTCAGTACTTTGATTATGGTGCACAGTGTCCTGGGTTCGAATCTTCTCATTGCTTTTTATTTTACTACTGTCCAGACAGGCTAGGGGGTGTGGCTGTGTTTAGGCAACTTTGCTCTATGTTACTCCACGTTGCCCTATGGTGCTGGGTAAAGCGCTATGGGCAACTATATTGCACTGAGTAAAGCGCTGCTTAATTACAGGCAAATATATTGCATTGGGTAAAGCGCCACTTAACTACTGGCAACTATATTGCGCTGGGTAAAGTGTTGCTTAACTACAGGCGACTTTATTGCGCTGGGTGAAGCACTGCTTAGCTACGGGAAATTATATGTCAAGATCCTTCTTATATTTATATATATACATTTTGTTCACTGATACACAGGCCATTTCAATGCTTTTTAGTAAAATTATATTCATATATGTCAGGAATTATTTCATATACTAATTTAAAACATAAAATAGAAAAGGGAGTGGTGAAACTCGAACCATGAATGCCTCCTCTTTGTACGACGGCTGTACCACTACTCTATTGCTATCTGGCTTAATTTGCATAAACATTCTTATTATGCTCTTCAATGTCAGAATTGCTAACTGCAGCTAAGCAATGGGCACACCCGCGCAAACACGCGCAAATACGGGCAGCTATATCAGGAATTATAAAAAAAATAAGTTTTACATTTTATAACTGTACTGGGGGTTTACAATGTGAAGGAATGTAATGTTGGGTATGTAGACATTTGAGCGGACTCACTAATATGTGCTGACATTTCACAATTCAGACACTTGTAGGGGTGTGGACCTTTGGACTGCTCGGCAGTCAGACATGCCCCCTGCCTTCCTGCATGGTCCATGTTAAACTTGGAGTGGAGTCAGCGTGCCCTCATGAATATGCATGGCACGCTGACATCATACCGTTCAACTGCAGTTTCCAAGTAAGACTTATTTAGTCTTACACAGAGGATTCATGAATCCTGGGGTATATTTCTAGTGCTGCAGTCTGAATAAAAATTAAATTAAATTCTAAACTTTTGCTGTGGATATACAAAAGTGCTATATGAGAAAATGTACTTACAAGCTCTGCAGTTCCTGCACATATATGTCCCTGTTCTATCTGATGTGTTCAGGGACTTATGTGTTTGGGTTTCATAACAAAGCTGCCTTTTAAGTGATTTTTTTGTTTGTAAATGAGAAGTGAGGTCCAGAGTCTATGATGCCTTCAAGTTCTTTAGTGGCTAACAATATGTTCCAGTTCTTCCTAAATATATCACAAAATTGACTGATATGACTTGCATATGTAATGGGGACCTGAGTTTCTCATCCCTGGAGTCGGTTTCAGGGTTATCTCTTGTAGTTTGTTCTGAGAAGTAAGGTCTACCCTTCTCTTGATGTTCTTGATATACTCCTTCTATGGTGGTGTCTATTTCTGTCTGGTTATATCCTCTATCAATTAGTTCTCCCCTTAACACTTCCATGGACCTCTCCAACTCATCATTTTTACTATGTAATCTTGAGGCTCTCAGGAACTGCCCTTTCATAATGTTTTTGCTAACATGTCTTGGATGCATGCTGTTTTTTATGTAATATGGATTTCTTTCTACTTGGTTTTCTATACAGGCTAGTAGCCATCTGCCCCATTTCTGATTTTTTTCACTAGAACATCAAGGAATTATATCTGTTCATTTGAGTACTTACAGGTAAATTTTGAAAATGGTGTCATTGGGTGTATGTACTCTAAGAATCTACCCAGCATCTCTATTGAGTTTTCCCATAGAAAAAACATATCATCCACCAAAGTTGCATACCACAGAACATATTTGCTAAATTCATTTCCCTGTAGTGGAAATGTTTCTTCCCATTGGACTAAAGTTATGTTGGCGTAGCTGTTTGCACAAGCTGTGCCCATAGCTACGCCATCCTTTTGTATGTAAAAATCTTCTTTAAAGACAAAAACATTATTGTCCAAAATTATTTCAAGCAGACTGCATAACAGATTCACTTTATCATTAGAGAAAGCACATTTAGAACATAGTAAGCTCCTAATCTTCTCTATTCCCCACTGATTTGGAATCACTGTGAAAAGTGATGTAATACCTAAGGTTACAAGCAGATACTCTTTATTTATCGAAACTGTCTTTCTATACAATGTTTGGAGAAAAGATTTTGTGTCTTACAATACTGTTTCCCACTTCTCAAGCACTGGATGAAGATTATTCTCTACATATATTGACATGGCTTCTGTTGCCCAACCTCTACTAGACACTATAGGTCTCATAGGTGGACATATGATATCTTTATGTACCTTGGGAAGGCCATATATAACTGGAATGGTGGGAGTTTCTACATTAAAATACTTAAATAAAATCTCTGTTATCCAATTTGTAGTCAGCAAGTCAAAAGCAAAACAGCAATCCTGTCTATAACACATTTTACTACATTTACTGAGATACAGGTATAGGTTTCATGGTCATTCAGTAGTTTCATCATTTGCTGGATGTAAAATTCCGTATCCATAATCACAATTCCCCCTCCGTTATCTGTGGGTCTAATTTCCACTGAATGCCATTCTCATCCCTGGAGCCATCCGACTCCAGGGATGCGAAACTCAGGTTCCTCATTACATATGCAAGTGATGTCAGTCAATTTTGTGATATATTTAGGACGAACTGGAACACATCGATAGCCACTAAAGAACTTGAATGCGTCATAGACTCTGGACCTCACTTCTAATTTACAAACAAAAAAATCACTTAAAAGGCAGCTATGTTATAAAACCCAAACACGTAAGTCCCTGAACACATCAGACAGGATAGGGACATATATGTGCCGGAACTGCAGAGCTTGTAAGTACAGTTTCTCATGTAGCACTTTTGTACATCCACTGCAAAAGTTTAGAATTTAATTTAATTTTTATTCAAACTGCAGGACTAGAAATATAGTCTATCTTAGTTTTTGCCAATACTGTAAAGTTTTTTATGTGGGCAAAACTAATAGCATGTTCAAAGAACACATTTTAGAACATATAAGGGACATAGTAAACAAAAGGAGAGTGGTGCCCTAGCTAAACATGTAGAAGCTGAAGGGATGCACCATGTTTTTAAATTTTTAGTTTTAGAAGTTCTGGAAGAAAATATCAGAGGGGGTGACATTAGAAATAGAACAGAAGAGGCTGAGCAAAAATTGATTCTGCAACTAAATGCAGACAAAGCCCCAGGCATTAATGAAACTGTTTCTTTGAAACCATTTTTAAAGGCAAGAGCCTTAAAGCACTAATTCCCTTCTACGTGGTTCTATAGGCATTCACATTTGAACTTGTATACTGTTTTTAACAGTTTTATGTCCATTTATGTTTTTTTCAACTATTTTTAAATTAATTGAGTTTGATATAAATATTTAATTGTTTGTCTTAACTGATTGGTCACTTTGTAAGTATATATATCAAGAAAGGCATGGGATGTTTTATTAAGTCTGATGAAGTGACCTGGAAGGTCGTGATAGCACTCACTTTGTCCTTGCAATACAGAATTTTCCTTCTACTGTGGCAGTCCTTTGATACATACTATTGGCTCTGAGATGAAGACTGAGCTGTTCATCTGGTACCTGTGTTTTTGCCTTCCTCTGAGTATGTACAACTGCTGACATGGGTGTAGCTGAGAAGCAGTGTGGTTGGTACTGCAGTTGTTGGAACATGGCCCTGTCGTCGACTGTACTGTACCTAGACCACTGAGACACAACCATCCAGGCCCTCATGCTGACCACTTCCAGACAATATTAAACACACAACAAACTTACCACACTAACCCCTGCATATTGTATAGATGCAACAATGTAGAGTGGGACAGCTCTGGCAATTTGTGCTCCAGTGATATTACTCCTCAAACTTACATGTTACTGCATTTCTACATGGAATTGTGGGAGAGGGGGGTGCATACCTAAAGATGTTAAACATTTCCAATGACTGTACTGGTATTTCAGTTACTCTGTTGGCTTCCATTTCATATTGTATTGTGACTTATCATGCAGAAAGGAGGCATATCAGTAGAGTACACATGTTAGCTCTTAATGGCATAAATTTCAGTTTCAGACTTCTTACCCTTCAGAACTAAAATGCAACTGTGAGACGTGTTGTAGTATGTCTGTGCAGGTCTGGTGGGGGGCTGTTCACCCTTACCATCATTTGGGGGCCTTAGCCTGGCCTTTCCTTATGGTCATCTACACCTGTCCTGCTGGGTGAGGCTGGTGGTGGGTATGTGACCCTCATTGACATGGATGTGTGTAACCTATTGACACCAACAGTTATTTGGGCCATCACATGTACTGCAGTGGGAGTTGTAGCCTTGTGTAGAGCTGCCTAGTATGTTGACACCAGTATTTGTTATGAATTTCCTGCTGTCCCATATAGCTGTCTGCTGCTATCCCATTCAGCCACCCAATTCCCTTCCATGCTTGCATCCATATCATACATACAAGTATGAGAACATACTACTCCATTCAGTAATTGATAGAAGGGTGACTTACCTTGTTGCTGGGCCAGTATTGAGGACACTGCTGGAGGGCTGACTATGTTAGATGCATGTAGTACACTCCCTATACATGGTAAAGCATAGGTAGTGTCATGTTTGGCATCCCTTTTACTGTATGTGCGAGCCGGAGAGAGGTATCAGTCCCTGGATCCCTACAGTGTCAGTGTGTGTGCTATGTGTTGCCTTTTTGCCAAGGCATGGGCATACTGGGCACGCCTCCTTCTGCCTACAGGGGCAGGCTCAGGATGTTCCTCCTCCAAGTTTCTCTGTGCCTGTGCTGGCCTTTGTAATAGTGGGGGGGGGGCTGTTTGATCCTGCCCCATGCTGTTCTTGCTGCAGCTGTTTCTGCAGGATCATATTGTGTAGCATGGCACATACTATGAACATTTGTGTACATGTAGCTGGAGAGTACTGCAAGGCTCTACCGGATATGTCAAGGCAGTGGAACCATGACTTGAGCATCCCAAGCACATGCTCTACAATGATCCTGAATTGTGTGTGTGCCTCATTATGGTGTTCTTGTTTGGGTGTGTGTGCATTTCTGATGGGTGTCATCAGCCACAGCTCCAGTGCATAGCCAGCCTCCCCCACTAGATGGCCATATGGAATGTTCCCCCCTGGCAAATGCCTGATACAGCTGTGACCATTGCCAGATGTGGGAGACGTGATAGCTTCCGGGGCTGCCAGCACACACATTCATGATATTGCTCTGGGCATCACACATGACCTGGCAGTTGATGATGGAGAAGCCCTTGTGGTTTATGTAGACCCTACCCTATTTACTGTGTGGTGCTTGATGTGGATGTGTGTGCAGTCTATAGCATCAACTACCTCAGGGTATTCTGCTATACGGTAGAAGAGATGCATACTTCTGAACAACGCCTCATGGGTGGTGGGGAATTATATGTGCTCATTGGCATGTGGTGTCATGGCATCCAGAAACTGGAGGAGTACATCGGATGCTGATGCCTGTGAGACCCCCCCCCCATGATATCCCCAGTTGGTCTTTGGAAGGTACCTGTGGCTAGTATTCTTAAGCCTACACATACCTTGGTATCCACTGGGATAGGTTCCCCTCTATTAGTTCTGTGTGTGAGACATGGCCGGCACAGCTCAATGATTTGCTGTAGACTGTCCCTGTCCACCTTATAGTTCTCGACTATCTCCAGCTCATGTAGGCCCTGGTAGGTTACTCTGGGTCTGTACACTCTTCTCCTCCTCCTCACTGTGGGTTGGTTGTCAGAATTCTCCTCCTCACCATCCTCTGTCTCTAGCGCATATTGATGGAGTAAAGCAGCAGCAGCTTCTAACATTTTTAGTTAGTTTTGCCAGTTAAAAATCCTCCACCTGTGTACACCGGTGGTGTAGAGTTTGTAGGAAAAAACAGTCCGTGGGGTGTTTGCATAGTTTATAGTAGTGTGCTGGGCTGCTGCATGTCTAAGTGGTTGATTCTGATACATTCATCCTGCTAGCTATGCTAGTTCTCCTGGATTGCCTCCCTACATCTGTTTCCCCAAACAACAGTCTGAAATGTGTTTGCATAGTTTATGGTAGTGTGCTGGGCTGCTGCATATGTAATTGGTTGATTCTGATCCATTCCACCTGCCAGCTATGCTAGTTCTCCTGGATTGCCTTCTTACTGCTGTTTCACCTACATCCAATCTGAAAGGTGTTTGCATACTTTATAGTAGTGTGCTGGGCTGATGCATGTGTAATTGGTTGATTCTGATACATTCCACCTGCCAGCTATGCTAGTTCTCCTTGATTGCCTTCCTACTACTGTTTCCCCTTCCTTGTTCCTCTCTATTTAAGCCCCGAGGTGTGCCGCACATACCCAGTGCTGAAATGTAAACAGTGCTGCCATTCCCTCTTTTTTTTCTTTTTTTTTTGTTTAAAACCCAGTGCGTGGCACGTACACCTGTTTAGGCTATGTACACACTGCTCAGGCACATCTGACACACCCCTTCCTTAGCTGTGCTTAGCTAAAGGCAAACACAGGCCACAGAGCTCCAATGAGCTTACAGCAAACATGACACACCCCCTTATGAAGTCATTCAACTTGCACTGTTGTATTGCTGCACCTACACAGTTAGGTACAAGCTGATATATGTGAATCAGTATAACTCCCCTCATTAGCATACCCCAGTGTGTACGTCCTTAGATACTGCACTTAGACGGACCCTTTCCCCTTGACAACCAGTGCTCCCTGTTATTGTTTACATTCTGCATGCCATTGACTATAATGACAAATAGCAGAATTAACTTAAAATTGACTTTTCTCATTTTTTTTTTATTTTCAGCACAATCCCGTTTGTGCGCCGCTGTCCTATACTTAAACGGCCGAGATCGGCCAAAAAAACAAGTTTAAGTTTCATAATAATTAATCACTTTTTAATGCCAATGGCCTTATATCATGTCTAATGTACATAATACATATTTTTTTCACGAGCTGTCATGCCTCCATTTTGTCAGTTGCAGAAATGTACTCAGTTATTTTCTGAATACATTTCTGCACTGATACTGCTCTAGCACAGAGACCTGGAAGTTTGATGACTTGCAAAATCACCACATTTGCATGGTTTTCACCAGCAAATGAAGGGATTTGCATATTTGCCAGTTTTCTGTACTTGAACAGTGTAGGACCACTCATGCACATGAAAACGTCACTTTCCTGAATTGCTCGGTAGCCATTTTCCATGCAGGACCTCCTACACTGTTCTTGCACAGAAAATAAGGCTTTCTGAATCACGGGGTTAGACTATACATTTGCTAGATTTTTGCTGCATATAGCTGTATGACTTCTTTGCTTTGTATGTGTATTTGCTAATATGTTTGTCATTGTTACTGGAGTTTTTCTTCCCAGGCCTCCACTGAAAACAGGCTCTTTTTAAGCCCAGTGGACTTCCCCGGTCAACAAATTGAAATAAATAAATAAATAAATAAATATTTAAGTGCTACTGTACTTAATTGCAACTAAATTTGAGTAGTTTATATTTCATTGTCTTTCTTAAGACAGTTGTATTGCTTTTTCTCATTGAACCCTCCCACCCCACTATGTATATGTTGTGCTAGTCTAATAGCGATGCCAGAGAAATTTATGCAGACAATCCTAATAAATTATGTGGGAGCTCGCTTAGATGTTTGCAGTGTACAAGACAACAGCCAGTATAAGCTTATGATTCAGATGGAGATGTAATCCTATGTTCTATTTTTTTTTACTTCATCTGTTAGACAACGAACAAAGAGCAGACCATCAAGCAGAAGGAGAAGACATTAGAAATAGAGCATTTAAACTGCTAAGCAAAATGAAATACACAAACATAAACATACACGTGTGTGTGTGTGTGCGTGCGTGCGTGCGTGCATGCGTGCGTGTGTGTGTGTGTGTGTGTGTGTGTGTGTGTGTGTGTGTGTGTGTGTGTGTGTAGTTTAGTCACTCCCTTTTATTCCCTACATTTTAAATGCTACTTACCTTTTTCAGTCTTTAAAGATGTATACTTCCACAGAAGATGTGAGGCTAGAACAAATTCATGTTACTTTAAGGTTTGCCCACTAAGCATAATTCTGTTAATGGCATCATATGCCTTCAGGTAGGTACATGAGCAGGTACCATCCAAAAATACAGATATTCAGTTTAGCTCCATAAGATGGTACATCTAGATTTACTTCAAATAAATTCGATTTAAAAAAAAGCTTTTGTGAACACAGACCGATCTTTCAACTTCTTGCCTTTTTCTTATTTTCTTTGTTAATATGAGGAAGCAAATATCATATCTAAAATGAAAATTTCCCAAGAGACAGATTGTATTAACTTCTTCCATGTGTCCATCCAAATGTAGTTTTTTTTTTCCAAACAAGTTTCAAGTTATTGTCAATTATTTTATTATTGTTATTGTTAATAATTTGCAAGATGTGCACATGTAAGGTAACAAACACTTCGGTTTCCATAGCATCATATGAATGGAAGAAATGGGCTGCTATTCATCACACCAAATGCCTTGGTAATTGGGAAGATAACTGTTCGTGATATAGTGAACCTATTAAGCTCCTTACCAATAATTAATGAGTTCTCACTACTGAGGTTTCTGAGGCCAAAATCCTTGTACATGCTGTCCTAAAAGGTTCCAGTCCTGCAGATCAGGACACCTGACGAAAGAGTACATGGAGGGTCATTTCCTAAAAGCAATAAGTACCCTTCTCTAAAGAAAAGCTTAGTTTTTAATGATCAGGATACATAACATCTACTTGTATAGAGCTTACATTGCTGTGGTGTGGAACTGTGGGAAATCATAAGGCTGAATTTTTTTCCAGATGTACCTAATAAAACCAAATCAAACAACTTTTCAAAGCTGGAAACATACTAACCAAAGGGGAAAACTGGCTTCACAATCTAGAAATAAAGTGATTACTCCTCTTAAATTTATTTGTGCTTTGTCTTCCTGTAATTAATCATTCTTCATGGTCTCCTACTAGTTTCAGGATAACATTTTACATTTTTTTCCTGCAGCATATTTATTAAGTATAATTGCTTCAACACTTACAAGACAATACAACGGAAGTTATTTACTTTGCGTAGGTCTTTGTCAGGTTTAGGCAACATCCTGATTGTCACTTGTGTGGTGTTGTGGACTGCTTCATGAAATAGAAGTTACATCTTCCTTAAATGTGGGGAAGAAGGAGTTTATAATCCTCCTATAGTAGGCCATTAGTCTCAAGAACTTTTCCATTCAGAGAATGTTTTTATTACTAAGTTTACCTCTGGCTGTACTGGAGCTTGGAGAAGATTAACATCCTCTTTGAATAATTCAAGACAATTCAATGCCTCTGGTAATGCTAAGACTCTTTCTCCCAATTTATAGAGTCACTAGGCATATCTTTTGTGAAAAGGGAAATGCTGAATTTGACATTTATAGCTTACAGACTGTAATATCGTGCTGCCATTTCCTGATAACAGGGATTGCTCTCCTTGCCTGTCTACACTTTAAAAATGTCCACCAAAACTTGGTCTGCCTTTCATTTGTCTCTCTAAGCATGAAAAGCAACTCTGTGGTGGTACGTATCACTTCTATCTTTGAGTTTGTTTGCTAGGAATGCTTTTAATTTTTTTATATGAGTGAGTGAACAGTATATTTTTAAGCATAATAAGTGGTATTCATAGTCATTACACTTATGACTAGTGGCACTGTCTGCAAGTGAGCATAGCCAAAGCATGATTCATAGAAGTTATTTGCACTCACATGCTGTAGCCTTAAATAAACTTATGTGAATTAATTATTAATAAGATTCTAATGAGAAAAGATGTACAACTTATTATGCTAATATGCCCTATTCCTGCTTGCTTGAAAGTCATAGTAATTTTTAACACGTTTCTGCTCCATCATCAGAAGTGTTATAAAAGGCAAAATCATGCATTTTCTATCTACTTTGCATTTGGTGAAGATGCTTTCTGTTGCTGCCAGCCTATATATTTCCCATTATGAGCTGCTTGTCTTGATCAAGCCAAAACCATAAATGCCTAGTAGTACTCATCGGCCAAGAAGAGGACAATATAGACAAAGAATAACTCATCATAACTTTGATAATCATGAAAATTATTGATAGTTTAAAGTGGACAAGAACATTTTAATGGGTTTAGTGAGTATGTATGGACCACAAATGGGAAATGGATGGTTGTGAGGCCTTCCGTTACCTGTGGATTTTAAAATATGTATAGACTTCACTAGACCTTCCATGAAGACCTTCTAGAGACAGTCTGGGGACATATTGGGTATTTCCTCGGGCTTCTGCCTTGAGGATACTTCAGAAATTCATCGATATACCTTTTTCTATGTGCAGATCAGTGCATATCTTTTCTGGTGTCTCCTCAGAACAGAGCCTGAACCATGTTTGCCTTTTATGGGATGGCATGTCTCCTTGAGGTGCTTGCTGAGGTAGGTTGTATCTATGTTGCCATTACAGCCCTATCAGGTACACACAGGGACCAGTACTAGGAAAGGAAGGACTACCACTCCATCAGCTGCCAGGTATTGTGTGATTCATGGAGGTTCATCACCAATGTGTCAGCCAAGCAGTGCTGAAGAGCACATATGTGGCTTACAAGCTGACTCTACCCCTCTTGCTATATGGAAGGATGCCCCATGGTCACCTTGCTGATAAGTGGAAATTTTAATTTTAATCAGCTAATCAGTTATTCTTTGTAAAATGCAAGGGTTGGGAGGGTGGCCTAATGGTTAATGTGTTTGCCTTACAAACACAAGGTGCAGGATTTGAGTCTCACAAGGGATAACTGGCTAGGCTTGAAATGGCTCGCAAGGGCAGTTAGCTTAGTACTAAACTATGAAACTATGGAAGGATGCCCCATGGTCACCTTGCTGATAAGTGGAAATTTTAATTTTAATCAGCTAATCAGTTATTCTTTGTAAAATGCATTGCTCATTATTAAACTACCTTAGCTGTGTCTACCCCCTCCCATTTTTTCTTCTTTTCTTCTGTTTTCCAAAGGATGCATACCATCCACTGGAGCCCTGAGTTATGACTGCTGTGAGGAACCAGTTGGAAACTGCAGAAGAAAGATATAACACTGCCCTGTTGCAGACATGGATTGTCAAAGAGAGAGTGCTTGGCCTGCTGAGAACCTGTTTCTGTTGAATGGATGAGTCTGGGAGTGCTCTTCAGTATATTTCTTTCTGCTAATGCATCCAGAATGCTTACCGTATGTTGTTTTCTGCACAATATGATTATGTGCAGAGCTGGTGATGAGATGTCCCATGATGTCATTGCAGCTCCCAGTTTAGGTCCTGCCATGATTAATGACAGTGTTGGTGGCCTACCATCAGCAGTAGTAAGGGACGTCATTTGGCAGGCTTGTGTATGGTATATAGTTGTGCAGGTAAAGAGGTGACATCAGGTACATAACTATGAACCATAACATTGAGTTTAGTGTTTCTGCATTATAAAAAACACATGGAGTGTAACTGATGCATGCAGTGCTATGTGTGGGCTATGCTTTGTGATGCATGGCCTACTGTCATTGTTCAAAAGACAGTCGCTCTTATCTTTAAATATTTTATTTTTTATTTTATTTTGTTACAGCAGATTTACTTATACGCTGTGTATATACTTACTGTATGTAAGAGTTATGCCTGACTGTGCAGTGAGTAGAATTAGCATCATATAAGGAATAAGTACATTTTGCAGTTTTGCTTAATGTGTTTTGTTTGGTATATATGTACAGCTTCTGCAGTAAAGTTCAGTGATGCAAAATTGTTACTGAAGTACTTAATTGAACTGGTTAAATAAATTGCATGTGTATAAAGATGTACTGCTGTTCTATTCCAAGTTGCATTTTTCTTGAGTTGATACCTGGCACCGGAAAGGAAAATGTAAGACATTTCTTTATTTTATGATATAAACAGACACACACACACACACACACACACACACACACACACACACACACACACACACACACACACACACACACACACATATATATATATATATATATATATATATATATATTCATCATCATCATCATCATCATCATCATCCCCTTTTTCTCATTTACATGGGGTTGGGGTATCGTATTAACTGTCGCCAACTCTCTCGATTCAGTGCCACTCTCCTGCCTTCTTCACCACTCATGCCTGACTGTCGCATATCTTCTTTCACACAATCCATCCACCTCTTTGCTGGACGCCCTCGCTTCCTCTTACCTTCTTCCTGTCTGTCCCAAATCTCCCTCACCAGATTGTCTTCTGCTTTTCTACACGTGCCCATACCATCGTAATCTGTTTCTTTGATCTTTTCTGCAATTGGAGCAATTTTGGCTTCTGCTCTTATGTCCTCATTTCTTCGCCTGTCCCGCAGTGTGCATCCTACCACCTTTCTCAGGCACTTCATTTCCATCACCTCTAGCTTCTTTAACTGTTCTGCCTTTACTGCCCAGGTTTCTGTACCATACAGTAGTACAGGTCACACCACTGTCTTGTACACCTTACTTTTCAGCTTATTTGGTATTCTTCTGTCATATACTACACCTGATACTCTATGCCAGTTGGCTGCAGCCCCTCTGATTCTAGCTTTGACCTCTTCATTCAGACTACTCTTCTCCTCAACCACCCCTCCCAGATACTTGAAGCTGTTTACCTGTTCCACTATCTTCCCATCTATCTCTATTCTCAGCTTCTTCTGATTTCCCCAATCTACTGCCATTACCACTGTCGTATCTGTGCTTAGTTTCATCCCATGTGCCTTCAGATTTGCATTCCATTCTCCTATCCTTTGCTGAAGTTCTAGATCAGAGTCTGCCTGTATTGCCACATCGTCTGCATACAGCAGCTTTGTTGCTCTGACCCCTCCAACCTGTTTGCTGATGTAGTCCATTACCAGTATGAACAGCAGTGGGCTCAGAGCTGAACCCTATATATATATAAAGATAGTATTTAAGGTACTTCAGAACCCTTCCATCACCAATCATCATATGTGCAATGCTGAGGGTAAAGTGGCAGCAGTGACAGTGTTAACGGCAGGATGAATGTTATACTCATCTAATCATTTAGTTCCACTCTGTGTTTAGCTCATAATAGTGTATATCATGTCATTAAATTTTGCATATCCTCCATCCCCTTCATATGGCTTCTTTTGCTTTTTTTATCTTTGAATTAACTGTCAGTAGTAGCATTTGTCAACTGACAATCATAATGATGTATATGATCTTAGTGCTGTTACACATTGCATTCTGCAACTTACCCACCCCCCTTTTTCAAAATTTGCATTTGTCTGTAATCATAATCCTTTCCATTACTCAGCTGAAAGGCATGCTGATAGAAAGCCTCTAAGTACTAAAGTACATTGCACACAGACATTTTCATTCCCTCCCCCATTAAACCCATGTATTATTTTTTTTTATTTCTTTTTCATCGTCCTTGACCTAAAACTATGACATTAGTCTATTGAAATGCATGCTGTTGAACTGAGATGTGTCATGTCATGTCATGTTTTCATTACTTGTAATGCTAACCCTGAGTTACAGTGGGACATGCTCAAATGTGTTACTCACAGTGTCCCCTAAAGATAGAGTGGGTGATAGTGCCTGTGATCATGTGGAAGCTCTGTAATGTGAACTTGATACTTACTTGCTATGATAATGTCATCTAATGGATGCAGGTGATCCTACACACACAATGTTGTATCACCGAGCCACTGAATGAGAGGTTCTGCTACATGTAGATGAATGCTGAAAGGCCTGCATGAATTATTTTGTGTTAGGTCTCCCCTACCTTTCACAGTATTTTCCTGAGAAGCACTTATAGTGTGGTATGATATGTCCCCACATGTCAGATAGTACGCTGTCCTCTTCTCCATCCAGAACTGACTTCAACTTGAGTCTAGTAGGTCCTAATTACTGTATGCATGGTGGCAGTAATGGCTGCTGTGTGTGGCACAACACTGCATATGAATGTGACAATATCATTAGCCTTCACTGTATCATTTCCACAATGTTAGGAAATCCTCATATATGCCCTGCAGTACTCTGACCATCTCTACCTGACTCTCTGTAGTAATGGACTGAGCCTGAGCAATGTCATACTACATTTGCTGCTTGGCAGCCAATTCTTTTCATGTTTCTAGAGGTAGATGATACATATAACTGTGTCTGGCACTCTTTTGTACAGATGTTGCACTAGATGCTGTTACCTCTGAGATGGTGCCATTCTTTAAAAGTAGCTACTGTGGTTGAGGAGACACTGGTCTTCAAGTGCATGGATTCAGACCCTGTACAGCCTACAATGTGATGTTCTCATCTACTTGACTTTTGTGATCCAGTCTCAATTCCTGCAGAGTTATGTAGCTGCTGTGGGATGGGTGATCCTACCATTAAACCTGATGACCATATACCATTGCCTTCAGGCTGTCTCATGAATATAATAATGTTGTCATCACCAGCACACATTCTGTTCCTGACATCTTCCAGCTGTGCTGATTAAGTGGAACTGCTACTTTCTGCTGCTGACCCTGTGAAGAATGCATTTATTACATTAGTACTCAGATAGCAGAGCACACTATAGAATGTTGTGTAATGAGTTGTGGAGGACACTGACCATGTATGCTGACTTTACTTTCATGACTGGTAGAAATGGTGTGCCCACCTGTTGACAATAAATGCCATGTGTCACATGTAAGCAGTCAACCTCTGCAGTCATCATGCTAATGTGCATGTGTTATGGGGGATACAAACATTCTGAAACATGTCTGTGGATGCTGCTGAGTTGGCTAGATGCTAGGATGCATACCACGTCTGATTATGCCCGTGCCATACTCATTAGTGTCATAGTCATCTCTCCATGTGGACAATAGTTATTCCTCATTGGGTGTTAAAGAGATAATATAAGAGATCCCCCAGCAGTACTGCTATGGGCAATTGTATTCTGTCTTGCCTTTGCTCTGCCACAACCTACCATATCATTGGCCCTTTTGTGCACTGTGTCAATATGCAAGTCCTCGCCCAAAAGCATTTATATCCATAACCTCCTGGTTCCACAACTTTGTTCAGCTTGTTTCATCTCCCCCACCCTTTCTCAAAAAGGTACTTGCCACATATCTTGAGGGACTCCATGAGAACACAATTCTCCTCAGGGCTGAAATTTTCTTCTCTCTGTCTTTATCCCTGCAGCTAAATGATGAATTAATCTGAAACAACATATATGAGTAACCATAATGAAACTTGATTTCACAACATTAAACATTAAACACACTCTTTACACCTTTAGCAAAGGACATGAAACCATGTCTACATTCCTAGCACCTAAATCCCCTTTCAAACCAAGACTGCAGTACCATAATGAAAAAAGTCTTAAAAATAATGATGGTCTGAGTACAGCGCATAAGTAATAATTTCATCAGATCAATACAGTGTAATGCAGATCAAAACTAAGCAATGTCTTCTTCACCATTGCATTGGTAAGCTGTACATCATGACTGACAAATGAAACAAAAAAATACAACCGTTTATAATTTTCAATCTCGTCATCTGTTATGGCAATACATCAGCACACAATAAAGTCTCATCTTGCATTCCCTATGTAAACAGCATTACAATGGATGCTAAACTTTAATGACACTTGAAAATCTCAACCTCTGCCATTTCCAGTACTCTCATTATGAGCAACACAAAACAATTACATGTAACAATGACTTCAGTTTGAAAAAAATATTTGCCTGAAAATAATTATCCATTAAGCTGAACTCCCATAGAGTAAAGCTTGATTTAGAAAGTTTTTGCTTTCCCACAGTAGTTGATGTCAAACTTATCCAAAGACAGATACATATGACAAGGTTACAATTATTGATGGAAATTCAGGCTGATTTATATGATTTGGATATAAATTAAGGTCAGCCATGCTGATGTCTATGAATCACAGTAATATGTGGGTGCCTATATATATATATATATATATATATATATATATATATATATATATATATAGATAGATAGATAGTTATTCACATATAGATAACCTTTGTGTGGTTGCAGACAAGCTGCGTTCAATGTGGGATCTAGCAGCAGCACATAGCATGTGCAAATGGAAAGTAACTAGCCAACAGCATTCACAAAGAAAACTTGATGAAATCAACACCAGTGTATGGCATGCCTAAATGCAACTTAACTAGTCCTCATCATTTACAAAGAAAAGTGGACTAAGTCAGTAGGTAGCTTGAAGTTTAATGAAACCTAGTCCATAGCCATTTTGTAGAATATGACTCACCTTAGCACTTCATAACACTAAATTAGTTTAATTAAATCAATGAAACACCAACGGGATGCATATTATTCTTAAGTTTCACTTACAAAACAGCAATTATGAAAGGATAAACTCAATGACCATTTCAAATCTCATGTTTGCATAGCATTTGAATGCATGATATCAATGCCAAATGTTGATTTTAAATGGAAATGTTACTCTGCTTAATGAAATATACATATAAGCCCATAACAAAATAATTCAGTAAAGATGTCTTCCCTTAAATGAACAAATATTGTCTACAATAGTCATTGAAATTAAATATATATATATATGTAAAACCAAATCACCTAGATCCATATTTTACACTGTTGAGTGGCTAGCCCTGCCATAGAGTGCAGTCTGTGATCCATGTTCTCCTATCTTCAGGATACCGCGCACCACAGTAGATGACCAAAGCAGTTGGCCTGTACAACTCTTCCCCCTATAGGGCACCATGTAGACTCCGTGCTGCTGCGCATAGCTCCATTCATTGCTGAGTTTGAAATGGAAACACTCAGCATGTTTTTGGACATGGGATAAACCACATGGAGACACAGGGAGAACATGCAAACTCCAAACAGTCATTGGTCAGAGGTCAGGATCAAACTTGTACCTTGTGCATGGGAGGCAAAGACCTTAACCACTAAGCAATATATATATATATATATATAGATGTAGATATATGTATTGATATATCTATATATCTATATATCTATATCTATATTTATATATATATGTGTTGATATCTCACTCTGTATATCTATCTATATATATATATATATATATATATATAGTTCCCTATCAGAAGCCTGAAACACTATAAGCCTGAAAATCAAAATCCTGAAAACTATAGACTGAAAGTTCAAAATCCTGAAAGCCCAAAATCCTGAAACTCAAAATCCTGAAAACACAAAATGGACATACTGACGTCATTGTGGCTTTGCTATTGTTAGCCCTGTGGTGTTGGGTCATGCGTTGGGTTCAGGTAAGTGTGCGGTTGGTTTTATGTTAGGGTTAGGGGCGGTTTAAGTGAGTTAGGGTTAGGGCGCAGGTTAGGCATGTATGCAATAGTGACATAGTGACAAATATTGGGGTTAGGGGCGGTTTAAGTGAGTTAGGGTTAGGGCACGGGTCAGGTGAGTGTGCGATAGTGACGGACCTTAGGGTTAGGGTTAGGGTCAGGGTCAGTTGGTAGATATTAGTGTCTTTATAGTGACATATTAGCATTATTTGTGTTTTCAGGATTTTGAGTTTCAGGATTTTGGTCTTTCAGGATTTTGAACTTTCAGTCTATAGTTTTCAGGATTTTGATTTTCAGGCTTATAGTGTTTCAGGCTTCTGATAGGGAACCATATATATAGATAGATAAATAGATATGTTGATCCATCGAAAGTACGTTTCACCAAAACATACAAGATCGAACTCACTATCGAGAAAGTGCATTTTATCGTTTATCTGCAGAGTTGTATAATCTACGTGTGGACAGTATGAGTTTGTATGTAGACTTGTATGATCTACTTGTGGACATTACGAGTTTGTATCTACACTTGTATGATCTACTTATGTACAGCACGAGTTTGCCTGCAGAGTTACATTTTTATTTATTTTATTATTTTTATTTTACATTTGTTGACTGGGCTAGTCTAGCTGGATGCATGTCCATTTTCAGTAGAGGCCCGGGGAGAAAAGCTCCACTAACGTAATAGTAAAATTAGTAAAAAAAAGTAGTAAAAAAACAATGCTAGTAGAACAGCCAACAACAATACATAAGGGGAAAATTCCTAAACAAAGGTATTGCTAAAATGAGAGAGAAACATATGTAGCATTGATATTCACAAGACAGAATTTGTTAAGGCATTTACATAAGGGGGACTAACACTAATTATTTGAGAATTTTTTTTTAAGTGACTGTCAACTGTAGAACAGCATAAATAGTAGGAGTTATACTCAAAAGAACAGTTGTGAGACAGAAGGCAATAAAGGTGTCAGTCAGGGTTGGTAGAATGGCAGAGCCATTGGGAATTAAGGAAGGTTTGTAGATGCTTCTTGAAAAGGGGTGTATAGGCCAGTACTGTAAGTTCACTTGGAAGCTTGTTCCAATTTTGACCAATAGAGTTGGAGAACAAACAGTCCCCAGCTTTGTTGTGGGATTTATGGGAGGCCGCTAGGAGCTTGGTGGCTGAACGCAAGGAAGAGAGGTTTTTATAAGGGCTAATAAGAGTGCAGAGTATGGTAGCATTCATGAGGTGATAGAAGATTTTGTGGGTGATGCGAAGTTGCTGTAGCAATAGTTGATTTTGTAATTCCAGCTAACCAAGTTGTTTACGATTTATGCAATGGTGGGTGCGAAAAGGAGCTCCTGTGGCAAATCTGGCAATGTTGTTGTATGAAGTTGCCAGTATATTGATATTAGATTTAGATAAGTTGGTAAAAATTGGTGAGGCATAGAGAAGGGTAGAGAGCAGGTGCGTTTGTGTGATAGTAGTTCTCGCTGATGCAGTGAGGAAGGGTTTAAGCCTATATAGAGATCCAAGTTTTCTATTGACTGACTTGATGGTTAAGTTAATATGAGAATTGAAGTTAAGATTATGATCTATTGTGACACCTAGAAGTTTGGTGGTAGAGTCAGGGGATATTATTGTGCCATTGTTAGATGCTATATTGAAGTCTAAAATAGATGATTTCTGTGTAGGTGTGAATAGTAATAATTTAGTTTTTTGGGGGTTAAGAAGGAGACAGTATTGATAGAACCAGTTTTCAGCTGCTGTAAATACTTTTTGGGTAGTAGTCTGAAGCTCAGCTGGGGAAGATTCTGAACATATCAATGTTGAGTCATCAGCATATTGAATGCAGGTGGTTTGTGGAAGGGACTTATTTAGATCATTAATAAAAATAGAGAAGAGGAGTGGTCCAAGAATGGAACCTTGTGGGACTCCAATTTTAATGGGAAGCTGAGAGGATATGTGATTGTCCCAAAGAACTGCTTGCTGTCTATTTTCTAAGTAGGACTTAAACCACTGGATTGCCTGGGAGTCTAATGCCAGAGATTTAAGGATGTTTAGTAAGAGTTTATGGTTAACCATATCAAAGGCCTTGGAGAGGTCTAAGAAGAGAGCTGAGGACAGCAAGTTGCTATTATGATTTTTATGAATATGGTCTGTGAAGGATAAGAGTGCAGTAGTTGTGCTGTGATACAGTCTAAAACCATGTTGGCAGTCAGCTAGGAGATTGTTTTGGAGAAGATGGTCGAGCAATTGCCGAAGAACGCATCTTTCCATGATTTTAGCTAATGGAGAAAGTAGGGCTATGGGACGGAAGTTAGGGAGTTCGTTAGAGTTACCCCTTTATGTAGAGGAATGCTATGAGAGACTTTCCAGAGGGATGGGATAAAGCCTTCAGTTATGGTTCGGTTTATTAAAATGGAGACAGGATAGGCAAGTACTCCAGCTGCAATTTGCAGATACTTAGCTGGGAGGAGGTCAGCTGAGGGTGTACAGGGTTTAAATTTCATAAGTAAGGTGTGGATGAGACATGTTGAGACTGGTTGCAATTTGAAAGTGGAGGGTTTATTGGTCAGGGAGTAAAGTTCCTGGGTGGCAGCAGGTGACAAGGTCATGGCTAGGGATGTGACAGTGTCAGAAAATAATTTGTTGAAAGTGTCAGCAATTTGGTTGGGTGTACTCTGAGTGAGGTTGGAAGGAGTAGGTGTTTTAGAATTTCCTGTATGTAGTAATTTGTTGATACCTGACCAGAATTTTTGAGGGTTTTGGTGTTGAGCGTGTTGGAATTTCAAGTAATAATTTTTCTTGTCTAGGAGTATTAATTTCTTTTTTCATTTCTTAGTTACTTAAAGGTTTGGTGGTCAAACATGTTTTTAGTGATATGCCATTTAGTCCATGTTCTATTTCTCTGTATCATTTTTTTTCTTGGTCTCTTTGGTTAGCCATGGAGCAGGTTTTGCTCTGGTTTTAATAGACCGAGTGGGGGCATGGTGGCTAAGAATTTGCAGGATTTTATTGTTGAAATAGGAAACTGCCTCCTCAAGAGGTAAGTATTTTAGGGGAGACCAGTTGCAAGCTTTGAGCTCTATTTGGAAGTTTGTTTGGTTGAAATATTTCTTATTCCTGGTTGTTCTGAAAATTGTATGGTTGGGGATAGGATTTTTTTGTCTGGTAATATAAGTGGCAAAGTGGTTGCTGATATCATCACGTAGAACGCCAGTGCTATAAGCCAAGGGATTACTATTGACTAAAATCCCGTCAAGGGTGCGCTGTTTGAAGTTGGATTTATTAATTCTAGTAGGGGAGGTAATGGTTTGATTGAAGCCATAAAGGTTTATGTGAGAGGTTGGTTTGGGAGAAATGCAGCAATTCCAATCAATATGAAAGTCTCCTAGGAGAATAGTTTCCTGAGGGAAGGAAGTGGAGAGCCAGCTCAGTATATTTTCAAGGGTATTAATATTATTACCTGGAGGGATATAACAGCAGATTATGTAAATGGATTTGTTTGTATTAAGCAGTAGCTTGGTGATTAAGATTTTGTTATTACTTGGTGAGGGTGGTTTGGTATCTAGTTGGGTAACCAGTAATTCGGTTTTGTAGAGTATTGCTACACCACCACCCTTTTTGATTAGACGGTCAAGTCTGAGGATGTTATACCCACGTGGGATTATATCATTATCCTTAGCTCCTGATTTAAGCCAGGTTTCAGTTAGGCATACGATATCAAAGGAATGTCGATAAAATGGTCCACAAGGGCAGTGGCCTAGTACTTACCTATGAACTTATAAACAACCATCAGGCAGTGGAAATGTTTGAGATATTGTGGTATGGGGTGTGCCTGGCAACAACTTATTATCACCTCTGTCATTCTTTAATCCTCTTTACTGCATCTTCTAATATACTTTCTTCCAGAACAACCTGTGTTTGCACTTTTCCACCTTTCCTGTAACTAGTCTAGTCCAGATACAGATTTGTTGTATCCAGGACTGTATTTAAGCTTCTGAGCCCCCCAAGCCTTTCTGTGTTGGAGGGAAGCCTTCTAGCTTATCAGTGGGAATGGTAAGCACTAGATAGGCTACCACAAGACGAGTGGTTTCTGGCCCAGACATTGTAGCTTATTGGCCATTTCGGCAGTTTTTCCATCTCTTTCAACTATCTGGTTTAAAAGCCCACATTTGCACTTGTTTCTCACCTTTCCTGTAACTAGTAACCTGATACTGATTTGCTGTATTCAGGACTGTTTGTAAGCTTCTACTGAGCGGTGCCAAAGTCTGCTCTTCAATTTTTCCCTTAGATTTGCTAGTTCTCTACTCTCCTACACTTTTACTAGCTTATTAGTTTAGCACTTTACCAGACTTCTTGTAGCAATTATTGTAGCACACAAAAGTCCTAACAACACTAAACATTTTACAAGGAAACAGCTCCAGTACTTATTATTAATGCCCACCCCTCCAGGTATGTCTAAAGGTCAGCTCCCTGTGCTTTCTCCTATTAACCTGGTGAACTTGGGCATCCTGAGGCAATGTAGCAACTGCCTCATGTACACTGACAACCCTGTCCTCTTACCACCCAACACTCAGACTTGCAAGAGATGCACTTATATATCCAAACTGGAAGCCACGCACTCTCCAGCCAAGACCGGAATAGCTGGTCAAGAGGAGAAGATCAACACTAGCACCACACGACATGAAACACATAGCCCTCCAGAACACACACCAGCACTGCCGTCACATAAAAACGCAAACCACACACTGACCTTCATGGAGGCTTTCAAAAAAAAATCTACCCAAACAGCAGAGACCTCTGAGGCAGAAAAGCACTTGACCACCACAACACAACACTAATCACGAGACACATAACTCTCCTAAACAGTGTGCCACTCAACCAAAGCCCCTAAGGCAAAACAGCATGCCCAACACACTAGTCATAGGTGACTCGATAGTGAGGCACACTGATATCCCACTCACTAGGTTGAATAAGGAGAAAGTAAGAGTCAGCTGCCTGTCAGGAGCCAGGATCTGCCACATAACGCATGCACTCAGGTCCCTCAACAGCAGGTACAAGCATGACTCTGTCATTCTATATGTGGATGTGAATGACCTGAGATGTACCTACATGGACTACATGAAAAGAGACATCAAGGAGGTCTCGGATTATGTAGCCCAGGCGGGTATGACCCTAGCCCTGAGCAGCATCCTACCATCACCCAGAATGATACCACAGTACAAACAGAAAATGACTGGTTTCAACAATTGGCTAAGTTTCCGGTGTCATTCTAAGAGGATCCAGTATCTGTCTGCCTGGAATGACATGATTGACAGACCTCGATGCTTTGCCAGAGATGGCCTGCATATGTCATCCCTGGGCTTTTGGATACTAGCCAAGGCTCTTGCCACCCCTATAGTGCCTTTTTTAGGTGGTGTTCCAAAGACCAAATTACCACCGTAACAGCTACAAACAAATGCAATATAAGGGTCATGTTGCTCAAAGCTAGAAGTCTAAATCTCAAAATGCACTCACTCAAAGCACTACTTAAAATGGAGAACATCAACATTTGTGCTGTAACAGAGACCTGGTTCAAGGCAGCAGAAAGCACCCCTGCACTACCAGGCTATAATTCATTCCACACCTTTCGGCCCCAGAACTTGGACCAAAGCTCCAAAGGTGGTGGTGTTTCCATATTCATAAGGATGCGCACACCTCTAGACTGGTAGGCAAACATAATGTATCTGAGATACTTCAGGTGCATCTAACATTGGGTAAGACACCAATTCAGGTCATAGCCTGCTATAGGTTCCCAACCATGCCCCAAGACTCACACTCCACATTCCTAAGCAACCTGGAAAATATTAGGGTCCAACCTAACACTCTCATACTGGGCAACTTCAACTATCCCGCCATTAACTGGGAAAACTACTCATGTACCAATACACTTGCCCAACATTTCCTGAAATTCATTAATTCCAATGCCCTGGACCAACTCTTTCTTACCCCCACTAGAGGTAGCAACATCCTTGACCTGGTCATTACTAACATGGGCGACTGTTGCTCTACACCAATAGTCAACTCCTCCCTGGTTAGAAATCCACATCCCTCCCACCCCCCACCCCTGCAAAGGTAACAACCATGGAAAACTTCTCCAAAGGTAACTTTGGGCTCCTAAAAGCAGAAATGACTTGTGACTCCTTGGCATTTTTGACTGTTTTTGGTTATTAGAGGTGGCTAACTTCAAAGCACCCATGCAAATGGAGAATAGTTGTATGACTGCCGAATCATACACCAATGCACTGTACAAATACATACACAAATGCATGGATCTCGCCATACCCAATAGAACCAAGATGCTCTCCTCCAAAAAAAGGAAGCCAATCTGGTGGTCCCCTGCCATAAACAAACTCTACAACAGAAGGAGGAAACTGATGCGGAATAAGGTAAAGTCCCAAGATTGGAAAATCTCCCTTATCAGCCTCAACATAAAGTTGAGATCCCTCATCAAATCCTCTAAAGCTAGTTATGAAAACAGAATTGCAGCAAATAGTAAAGACAATCACAAGGCCTTCTATAGTTATGTAAAGAATCTCCATGGCAATACTCAGATTTGCTCTGAGCTACTGCACAATGGTACCTCCTATACCTAGTGAACAGATATTGCCAATATACTGACCGACAGATTCAGTGCCAACTTTACCCCTCTCCCCCCAAAGGACCAATTACAATGCCAGTAGATTGCCAGGCAACCAGTATTACTGCTGTATAGGTTAAAACAGCACTGTCCAAGGCCAAGAATACAGCTTCTAAGGGACCTGACAATATCCCTGGCTGTGTTCTAGATAAACTACAGAGTGAACTGGCACCTCATCTGTGTGCCCTGTTCAATCACAGCCTCACCTCAGGCTTTGTCCCTACCAAATGGTGCACTGCTACAGCCATCCCTCTCCACAAAGGAGGAGTGACTACAGACCCTGGGAACTATCCCTCCATTAGCCCGATGAGTCTGATATGCAAAGCTATGGAACGCATCATCATGGACATAAAAAACAAGGATATAGGGAATCTCCAAACTCTAGATCCCACACAGTTTAGTTTTGCGAAGGGTAGATCATGCCTGCTCAGCCTGGTCGACTTCTTTGAGTCAGTCACCAGAGCTGTGGATGAAGGCAAGGTGGTTCATACAGCCTACCTTGAACTGGCCAAGGCCTTTGATACCATCCCCCACTCAGGAATCATAGAAAAACTCCCTAAGCTAAGCATCAACCCCTATATCACTAGGTGGATTGCAAACTGTCTCACAGATAGAACCCCACAGTGTGAAAGTAGCTAACTCCAAGTCAGACTTCAGACCAGCCACGAGTGGAGTCCCACATGGGGTTGGTCCTGGGTCCTCTACTGTTTAGTATCTACTTCTCTGAAGTCCAGGCCAACATGAAGGGACTCTGGCTGACAAAGTTTGCAGATGACTGCAAGTTGGGAGCTATTATTAACTCCCCAAGTGATGTTGACATCCTACAGAAAGGCCTCACTGAGACCCACAACTGGTGTCAGAACCATGGCCTTAAGCTCAATGCCAAAAAATGTGTCATCATCCCCCTTGGGAAAAAACCCAGTTCCCTTGAATTACCACATTGATGGTAGTCCACTGAACACAGACGGCATTATAAGAGATCTGGGAACACAGGTTGACAGCAACCTCTCTTTTGACCACCACATTGCCACTGTGGTCAGAAATCCCTTCTATGTGGCACATCTCATTACAATGGGTTTTGCATCCAAGAAGAAAGAGGTCATTGTCTCCCTCTACTCTTCCCTCATTAGGCCAATCATCAAGTACAATGCCCCATTTGGTATGTACCTCACTAGACACCTGCAACAGCTGGAGAGACCACAAAAGTACCTCACAAAGAGGATCCTAGCCCTTAAACACTTGTCCTATATGGACAGACTCAAGCAACTCCAACTATTCTCTGTCTCATATCACCTACTTAGAGGTGGTCTCTGCTTGCCATGTCTGACCTCGCTCTGTTAGAAATGCTACATCTAAAGAAATCCCAATCCTTCCACACCACACGCTACAGAGACCTCAACCTCATTACCACAATCAACAGAACATGCTGGAGGGACAGGTTCATAACCCAGAGACTGCCTATGCTCTGGAATAGGCTTCCCATACATGTCAAGCAGAGCACCTCACTGGCCATCTTGAAGAGAAATCTTGATGAGTGGATGGGAAATGGAAAATTCACTCCGGGGATCACTCCAGTGTCTCTATTCAACAGAGGCACTGGGAACTAAGGTCGAGTGTTACGATGACAGGGTAATCCTATGAGCTAGGCTTTTTAAGGCTCCAGGGCCATTAGCCTAGTACACGCCTATGAACCTATGAACCCTTCTATATACAAAAGAAATTGAAAAATGAGTGGGGGGGGGGGATTCTATTCCCTGCCAGAAATAGAGGAGTATAGAAACCCTCCCCTAACTCCTCCTCTAGCAAAAGTCTTTTGATATGTTCCTTCTGTGTGTCCTTCTTTGTTAAGTCTCCCACTTGTCAATCTTTCATACCTTCCCCTTTCTCATCTTTTAATAAAACAATCACAGCGCTCAAATAAAGACACCATATAGAAAATATATAAACCTTATCTTTTGCATCTGTGAAAATTAGTGAGTCCACATTTACTATGGCCACCTATTCATCTGAACATGTGCATGCATGTTTAATCACCTTTCAGATTGCTGCCCAGACTATGATATATTGAAAAATAAAATAGTCCTACTCGTAATTTTCAAATTAGGTAAAACAGATATATATACTCATTCTTTGGTCTTGTTAACCTCCAAATATCTACCAGTCCAATATTCAGCAAATACTGCTTTAGTATCATCTTTTCATATGACTGGGAAAATCAAATAAGGTCAAGTCAATAGTCACATTAAAGTTTCCTGTTGTAACTATGAGATCAATTCACTAGTTTACTTGTGGTATTTTATTATTGAAAATAGTGAAAAATAATAAAGCTTTTCTCATCATTTGGGCCATATATGCAACATATTATAAATGGTCCTTGGGGTAATACATGTTATAATAGCTCATCTCCCTTCTCTATTGTTAAGGGTGGTTTGCACTGACCATTTTAGTTTAATGTGCGTTAGTGTGGCCATAGACCCTGTGCCATTATCATATACTAAAAATGCAGCTGACATTTATTAATAATTGTTATTTCCATTAAACAAATGGTATCAACTTTTAATAACTTATGGAAGGCTATTTTATGTTTTTTATGAATACGTTTATTAAACATCCAATATTTAAGGTAATGCAATTTAATTGGCCTCTTTTCTGGGGAGACCAGAGCTTGTATTTATACTACTTGAGGAAATTGTTAAATACATTGCTTTGGATCATAACCTCTCAGCTATGGCAGAAACCCACAGGCAATACAAGCAGTAAGGTCCCTGGCTACAACCTTAGAAGAGAATGATTAAACAGCTTAAGTTTCCCAAATACTGACATTGTCAGTAGATGAGAGGCACTGGCATTACCAGGAGAAATCGAATATCACCAGACAGACAGACAGGAGAATACTATAATGATAGCAAACATAAGCAGCAAACCAGCTACAGTTATCTGATATTTAGATTTGTTGGCAGTATTATTCCTAAGTTTGTGAACAAATAGGTGGTAATGTCACTTATTTTGAGCAGAGCTGAGGTTTGCTAACAGCAAGATGGCTGTAGAGAGCTGCCTAGGCCAATCTCAGTCAGATTTTAAGTTTGTGCAACTTGAGCATGTTATCATTTCAATGGGTTTGGGTAGCTGTTGCAATGTTCATGTTTACTGTTGTAGTACATTTACTGCTTTGGTGCTCCTTTTCAGTACAATAGCAATGCCTTATGCTTAAGGCCATTTCATTTGGATTTGGCTTTGTTTTACACAGCACCTAAGGTTTCATGCTCAGGTTTCCAGGCACTTGTGTTCTTATGGACTTGGACATGCTGGTCCAATTTTTGTGACTGCTTTCAGTATAGGAAAAATAAAATGTGAATGCCAAATCAAAACAACAATTCTTAAAACTTGTTGCAATGCCATTAAAGTATCATTTAAGACCACTAAATTCCCCAGTGTGTAAAATTATGCCATTGCAACCCTGATAATTATATGTAATAATTTAAAAAAAATCACAAACCTTAGAGAAAGTACTTAAAACTTTTCCAATTTTCAAAATTGTGGCCATTTAAAATTCTTATTTTTAAAATTATAATAAGAAACCTTTTAAAGGATATCTTCTTTAACAGGAAAAATCAGAGGTGTTGTGATCAAAGGTAACAGACTGTAGCGACCAAATTCTTCCTGCTCTTTTTTGATACTACTTGTTCATAGAGAAGTTGGTGGATGCATGAGGTTGGCTACCCAAATGGAAGGCATAGATGCAATTCATAGCACCATTTAGGAGGGGATGGGATGGTTAGAGAATGTGGATTGAAAGGGTTAGATAGAAGGGTGATTAAATGTTAAATTAATTTAAAGTGCCGATGACATGAGAAAGCTGTTTTCTTCATCCATCAAAATGTACACTATATTGCAATGTTGTAAGCTCCATTTTTCATTTGCATAGCTTCACTCTCCACTTCGCAAAAAATTCATTTAGAGAGTAGATAAAATTGTGCAAGTTTGACAGCAAACATTTCACCCTGGCTAACCAGCTAATTATATCAGCTTCTGAAGGAATGTAATGTGGCATTCAAATCAAAAGACAAGGAAGCTCTCAGTGTGGCAAGTGCAAACCTGAAGAGAGGGATAAAGGAAGCAAAACAGTCCTATGGAAAGAAAGTCCAGAACCACTTCACTGACATGAGAGACCCCAGGCACATGTGGCAAGGCATAAAATCCATAACTGAATACAAACCTCTGTAAGCCCAATGCAAGGACAACACAGAATTCCTGGATAGGCTGAACACCTTTTTTCCTGCAAGTTCTAGGTGATGAACAGCTCCAAGGCAATGACACTTGATACAGACCCAGGAGATGAAGTGCTCAGCCTAAACTTAATAGAGGTGAAGAGGACCCTACAGCAGGTGAACCCTAGGAAGGCTACAGGACCAGACAACATCATGGGAAAGGTGTTAAAGGACTGTGCTGAACAACTAAGCACTGTACTCATGGATATATTTAACGTCTCCCTCATTCAAGCAAAGGTACCCAAATGCTTCAAAAACACAAATATCTTTCCACTGCTGAAGAAATCATCTCCCAAAAGTCTCATTAACTACAGGCCAGTAGCCCTCATATCCACCATTATGAAAAGCTTTGAAAGGTTAGTCAAAAAATACCTGACAGCAAGCCTTCCAGTGGCACTAGATCCACTCCAGTTTGCAAATAGTGCCAATTGTTCCACAGCAGATACCATTTCAGTTACATTGCATCTCTCATTGGCACACCTTGAGAACATGGATAGCTATGTTAGAATGCTGTTTATTGACTTTAGTTCAGCATTCAATACTGTCATCCCACAACAGCTAATAGAAAAACTTGTTAATCGAGGTATCAATGTCCATATGTGCAACTGGATCATGGACTTCTTGAATAAAAGACCTCAAAGGGTATGTGCAGGCAATAACTCTTCAAAAAGCATCACAGTCAACACAGGAGTACCACAAGGCTATGTGCTGAGTCTACTACTGTTTACTGTACTAACCCATGACTGTAAAGCTAGATTCAACACCAACCACGTCATCAAGTTTGCTAATGACACCTCACTCATGGCTTCATCAGTAAAGGAGATGAAAAAGACTATAGGGAGGAAATGAGCACACTGATTGACTGGTGTGCCAAGTACAACCTCAACTTTAATGTCAACAAAACAAAGGCAATCATAATAGACTTCAGAAAAACACAACCAGCTCATTCTCCTCTCATGATTAATGGCGAGATGGTGGAAAGAGTGAAGAGCACGAAATTCCTGGGGGTTCACATTGCGGAGGAGCTACTGTGGTCAATAAACACCAGTCATTTAGTGAAGAAGGCTCATCACAGTGAGTCTACCACCCTTTATCCTCTCCACCTTTTGTAGGAGTACAGTAGAAAGTATCCTAGCATGCAACTTTTCAGTGTGGTATGAGAGCTGCTCAGTTTCAGACCAAAAGCCCTACAAAGGATAGTGAAAGTGGCAGAGAAGATAACGGGCTCCAAACATCCAGCACTACAGGAGTTATACACAGCACAGTGTCACAACAGAGCTACAAAAACAATCAGGGATCCTACACACCCTGCGTATGAACTGTACAATGTCACAACAGAGCTACAAAAACAATCAGGGATCCTACACACCCTGCGTATGAACTGCACAAAAACAATCAGGGATCCTACACACCCTGCGTATGAACTGCACAATGTCACAACAGAGCTACAAAAACAATCAGGGATCCTACACACCCTGCGTATGAACTGCACAATGTCACAACAGAGCCACAAAAACAATCAGGGATCCTACACACCCTGCGTATGAACTGTACAATGTCACAACAGAGCTACAAAAACAATCAGGGATCCTACACACCCTGCGTATGAACTGTACAATGTCACAACAGAGCTACAAAAACAATCAGGGATCCTACACACCCTGCGTATGAACTGTACAATGTCACAACAGAGCTACAAAAACAATCAGGGATCCTACACACCCTGCGTATGAACTGTACAATGTCACAACAGAGCTACAAAAACAATCAGGGATCCTACACACCCTGCGTATGAACTGTACAATGTCACAACAGAGCTACAAAAACAATCAGGGATCCTACACACCCTGCGTATGAACTGTACAATGTCACAACAGAGCTACAAAAACAATCAGGGATCCTACACACCCTGCTTATGAACTGTACAATGTCACAACAGAGCTACAAAAACAATCAGGGATCCTACACACCCTGCGTATGAACTGTACAATGTCACAACAGAGCTACAAAAACAATCAGGGATCCTACACACCCTGCTTATGAACTGTTCACATGCTTATCATCTAGCAGGTGATACTGCAATGTGTGCTGTAAAACATCCAGGTTCAGAAACAGCTTCTTCCCTCAGGCAGTGAGACTCTTGAACTCTGGCAATAATCTAAGGAAAGCCGGACACTGACAAGATATGGAGCAGCCAACTCTTTTGGTGCAAATAAATGAGAGACAGTTCAGATTCCAAACATAAACAATACATAGATGGTAATGAATGGGCAATATTATACTAACTAGGTCCTCTTATTCATGTGAGAATCACACAGTGCAATAGGAACATGTGCAACAAGAAATCATTCAACTGCTGAAACTTATAGATAAAGTAAACTGTGGTAATATGTAGGTAGAATAACTTGTCTAATGTGAAATGATGAATATATGTCCATTGTATGTATTATTGTATGTATGTATATGTCTTCTCAGTTCGAGCCTAATGCATGCAATTTCATTTAGATTGCACTTGTGTAGGATAAATGACAATAAAGTTTACTTTGACTTTGAAATACTCACTTGTAATAGTTAACCTTTTATTACACAGTCACTATTTACCTAGCAATACCCTTTTTCCTTGTCTGTTTACTAAGCTATAATGACTGCAGAGCCACTAATGACTTTTCTTTCTCCACCTCACATCACCCTTTTTGAAATAATGTATATGTTCCGAAGGGTCCAAATACCATAACAGGCCTCTAACTGTCTTTCATTATTTTTGTCATTGTGCAGCCTGAATGTGTAGGATATGGAGATGGGACAATCCCCTCTGACTTCCATAATTCATGTGGTGTATTAGGATTATGCAAATATGTGTACCCAAGGTACATCAGTTATGTTTACAACATTTATAACAGTGTAATGGTGATCCTGATAAATACTGCCCAAGGAGGAAAATGTGAGAAAGACATGCCATACACAACTTGCAAGAAAGAATATAAACAGAAAAAATGTTCAGTATGTCATACATGTGTACACTGAAGGGATGGATAGACTTATGACTATTCCAACATCTGCTGCCAACAATACAACTATGCACAAATGTAACAGTGGTGTAATTCTCTGATAAAAGTACAAGTAAGACTTACTAACCATTCAGAAGAAGTCATTACCATGATGATAAAATATTTATCTCTGTCTTATCATGATTTCTAACAACCCCATTTTGATTTGTGATTATTAAGGAACTAAAGTATACACATACATCAGAGCTCCACCACAGAAGACAGTATGATGAACTATGATCTGATAAGTTTTAATTATTCATTTATTTTTGTCTGCTTAGCTACTGGATTTTAAGTCTAAACATTGTATTGCACTAGTGTATCTTTCTATCTTTGAATATGTTGTTTTGCTTGCATACATATTTACTTCCTTGCCAAAAACAGAACTTAACTATGTTGAAAATCCACAGAAAGCATTCTCACCTACTAGAATAAATATAACTTAGTGAAACCAGTTTTGACCCACAAGTTGTCTAAAATCCTGAACAGACACTTAAAACTGATACCTTTATTTACACGTATCTCTTTGTAATGCAGAATCTCCCTTTTGTAGTGTCCCAAATTAGGGTTAATTGTTAGCATGATGCATACCCCTTGAACTACAACTCATTCATTTTCATTTTCTGTATTTTGTGTTTCACATTTCAGGCCCCTTCCCTTCTGTGCTAATACTTTCAGATTATGAACAATGACTGTATTTGTCTTTTCTTCTTTCTGCTGTACATTTTCCAAACTGCTTCATGCCTTCACATGTATGTTGTTCACTTTTGTGGTCAAGGTACTAGGACTGAATAAGTTGATCTGTAGATCCCACACCTTTTGAATTCAGACTCCTTGTGAACCTCTGTGCTGTGATTCAGAAGTAACTAGAGGAACTGAATGTGGCATTTCATTAGTCTTCCAGATTAATGGCAGGGTATGAGTGTTGCAGTGATTAGGCCATTTGTATTGTGACAAGGTTTTTGCTTAGCATTTAGGCAATCTGGTAAAATGCAGCACCTGACCAGATTCAGAAACATCTTCTGCTATGCATGCCACACTACAGAGTGTATATGAGCATAAGCTCATGGTTTGTACTCTAGCAAACCACACTGCACTAGGGCTGCAACACCAGAAAACACCACACCCCTTTCAAGCCAGATAGCATGCAACTAATGCAGCTGTTATGGTACAAGCAATTCATAATCACAATGTGTGAAGTGATGCCAATATAATATATTGGTACTGACTGACAGAGTATGTCAGCGAGTATCACTGCACTTCAGGCAATATGCTGCAAGTAACAGGAAATCTCATTCCACAAAATAAAAATTCAGTTGCTAGTAATGACTTGGAAAACAACAGCTTGTGTAACGTGCCAAGAACCCTTTCAACACCAATTATTTACAATTAATCAGCTGTCCACTAAGGAAATCATGGAGTAATACAGAGTAGACTGGAAAACAATATAGACTGTGTATAACATAAGCACCACAAAAGACTCCACAAAGTCTACAAAAAAGACCCATCCCTTCCAGGATAGCCTCCTACATGTTTTTTTTTTCTTTGACAACTCAGAAGGTTGATCCAGTATCTAGAACTGACTTTACAAACTCTTACATTTTGTGTGCCATAGTAAACTGAATAATGAAATTTGAAATGTCAGCACTTCCAAACTGCAGTTTTTGTACAAATGTTGCTTCATTGGCATGTGGTCATGGCAGAACATGTTTAGAAAAAAAAAAGGCATTCAGCTGCAATAGCAAGCCCATTTATGCAAAACAAACAAAAAAAAAAAGGTCAGAGTCAGATTTCAACAACAAAGTAAGTAAGGATGAAGCAATGTGTGGCTAAGAGATGAAGTAAGATGCGTGGCTTTTGTCTGGATCTTGCTCTTCCAAAGTGGTAAAATTACATTTCCCCCTATAGATAAAGGTAACCGAATCACTAGATGAACTGGCCTATGAAACCTTCTGGACTCACATAGAGACAGGGCTGTTGTCAAAGCTGCCACATCCTACATGGGCATATGACAATGGACAGCACACACACTAGAACACAAACTTCTACATGTGAGCAGATGATTGGCGGGCCCATACAGAGGGACTGCCTCATTCCTCACATTCTCAGGCTAGGTGAACACATGCATATTGCAACAAGGCTCCAATACACTCAGGGAGCCAAAGTCTATGTAAGTAGTAAAGGTTAGAATTCTGTAAACTACTAGAAAGTCTTCAACCCTGACAAAATCTTCATCTGTGTCTCTGCCACCCCAGGTGGTAAGCATAATGCTACATTTATAAGAGTCATGAAACAGGGGAGAACTGAAGTGAGCAAACTATGTGAATGGTGCAATACAAAAGTTACCTTTTCAATGTACAAGTCTAGAAAAATTTTATTAACAGTTAATACCCCAAAATAAATAAATGAGCAGTCTCTCAAGTACACAAGGTTTTATTTAACTCACAGTTGGTGCATCTGTCCTACATCACACTTCTTCAAATTGTGAGTGAACATAATTAACCTATTACTTAAATAGTACAATGATATTCATCACATGACTAATGTAAATTAACATTTTTTTGTACTGTTTGAAAAAATTATGTTTTCATAAAACAGTGTTAAGCATCTAATACACAGTGATGCAATATTTTATTCTTTGAAAAAAAAACAAGTAATCTCTGTGGTATTCCCAAAGTCTCAAAACAACCCACTAAAGTGTAGTGGGTCCAAAAACAAAGCAGTGTAAGAAACTTCTCTGTGTGAAAGATTTTCAGTCCATATATTTCTAGTTAATCACTGTATATTAATCAGATCAGACAATGGTAGTAGAAGTAGCAAACGTAAACTCGTCTTAAGTCAAAACAAAACAAAACAAAAAATAATAATAGAAAATATATAATTGTAAAGCATTACTAAGTATTCGAAAGTAATCCAAGCAAGGCAGGCAGTCTGTTTCCAGTCGAAAATCTTTTATTAAGTACACAGACAAGTGATCCAAGTAAAACAAAAATAGAGTAATAATTTCCTCACAAGTTTCTAAATATATATATACTTTTTATCAGGCATGGGAGTGGTTTATTGTGCTGTAAAACAAAGTGTTATTAGTACACATGTTAAATTCACATCCCTTCCCCCATCAGTGTGACATTCGAGCTGGTCCTGCCCTAATTAGTAGCTGTCATAATAATATATAACCCTTATGTACTTTAAAATTATATAATGATGTGGTACCTCTTATTTAACCAAATTATTAAGTAGGTTATTAAGTCTGTGATTTTATCCAAGACAATATACTACATGGCTGGAAATATATCAACCTTAGTTCATTTGGCAAACAAAAAATATATATAAATATATACATATACATTTTGCATGTAAAAATCAATTTCTATTTTCATAACCTATTGTTAACAAAGATCGCTTTCGTCCTTCTAGACTTCTCCAGGTCTGTGTACAAGAACCCTAAAAACCTATATAATTGTATAATTAGTTAGTGTTATTATTACACATCATTTTGAATAAAGTGGAAAAAAGAACCAGAAAAAAATAAAAATAAGAAAAAATGTATGTATGATGATGGAAACAAAATATACACGAATTTCAACTGATTTAAAATGTTATTTAAAACCAATTTGTAGAATAAAATAAAATAAAATACAATTAGCCATGTAAACAATGTGGCAATTTTCTAAGTTCCAGCGCACTTTTAATTGAACAGTAGTAGTTTAGTCCAGGCTTCCTAAAAGAGTTCAGCTTTAATTGCCACATGAGTTCATGTTTCTCCAGAATATTCGGGATGTCTCCTTCAAGATCACCCATGTCTATGCGATCTATGAAGAGAAAGGTGTTTGGCTAGTGCATTATTTTTAACATCCAGAGCGGATTTCTGACAGATGACATGAAATCCTACGCTTGAGTTTATTTACAGTCTTGCCCACATAGAATGCATCACATTTATTGCACTGTGCCCTGTAAATTACTTTTTTAGTGTTACAGTCACCCCCTGCACTGGTTTTAATGATCTTCTTTAAATAAGGGCAATAAAAACTATCACCTTGCTGTATAAATATACAAAATGTACAATTAGTTTCACATCTTTTAGTGCTTTTCTCACATGGTCTAGGTTTAAATTCAACAAAACTTCTAATGTTCCTGGCCTTCCTATAAACAAATGATGGGGCTTCACCTAAGATGTTAATCAGAAAAGGGTTTCCTGTGACAATGTCCCAGTTTTCTTCAATAATATTTTTGATACTGTGATAATCCAAAGTGTATGTCAGGATGCAGCTATTTTTGCATTTAAATATATTTAAGGGGCAATGTATTAGGGCAGCCCATATGCCACCTACTAGAGAACTAATGAATAAAGAACTGGACTTTATTAAGTCTATGTTCATTAACAGGGGGTACCCTAACACTTTATTGTGTGATGTGGTCAATTATGTGAGAAAAGAATGGGGCAAAACATATCTACCCTTGTTGAGCAACACATTGCCCACTATCACAAGAAATGATGGTATATCTTATAAGTCTGGGTGTAGCAATCGGGTATGCATGCTGACATACTCTCCATTTGTGCAATATATTAAAAATATTATTAAAGGGCATTGGAATTTGATAACAGCGGATGAAGATACAGCAATGATATTGGGTATATATCCCTGTTTTGTGTATAAAACTGGATCCAATATCAAGAGAATATTGGAAGCTATGACAAATAAACAGGACAAGAAAAAGATAACATTTGGAACTAAAAAATGTGGGTCATGCACGCAATGTCATGTGGTCAATGAAGATGGAGGCTGCAAATTAGATGATTTCAACAGGACCTATGTAAAATGCAGGGCAGGCAATTGTAACACCAAATTCATTGTATATTTAGCAACATGCACGACATGCTCTGCATTTTACATAGGTAAAACTGAGAGACAGTTTAAGCGATGCATACATGATCATTTGTACAGCATTAGGGTTAAGGACAAAAATAATGCTTTATATCGACATATACATAAAAGTGGTGATTCACACTTTTTTAAATTTGCTAATATTGATTACGTCGATATATTATCTTGTGGTGGCAATTCGAAGGCTCTTTTAGGTTTAAAAGAAAGCAGATGGCAGATTTTAATAGATGCTACAAGGCCACCGGGTATTAACGATCACATCAGTATTAAACCGTTTTTGGTTATGGCATAATGTTATATAGTCATTGTATGCAAATGATATTTTGGTAGGGTACCAATCAATTGCTTTATATTCTGCTACATTTTCTACATTTTATAGTCTGTATATTTTGTACTTTTTTGTACAACATTCATTATTATTATTATTTTTTATGTGATATTTTTTATGATCTTTTTTATGATCTTTTTATGTGATATGTATGTAGTGAGTCATATGTTCCATTTATATGTCCTATTTATATGTTTCATTGATGTTTATTATTTGTTTTTATACTGAAAATTCGGGAAGGTTTTTAAGTGAGTACTGTTTTTTTAAATTCAAAAACTTTTTTGGCGCCAAAAAGTGTATTTAATTGATGCAGAGTCATGACTACAGTGTTCTGATGAAGTTTTATTCAGATGGAAGCGCTTAACTGAGGTTTACATATTTTGGAAGTTTCTCTCTTTGTTTGTCTTTGTGTTTGATAATAAACCCTGTGTCACCTGTTCGAGCCGAGCAGTTATTGTGTTGGGCTTTCGTTGCCAGACAGGTGGTGCTTTTGGATATTTACATTAAAAAAACTTGTTAAATAACACATCAAATGCTAAATAAATTAATATTGTTTTGGAAACTTTAATACTCCTCATAAAAAAATGAGAGAGACATAATCAAGGCTTCATGGAATATTTAAGCAATAATCTACGCCTGGGTGTGGGTAATGCTGGATTTACCCACGGTTGGTGTGGTTTGGTCATGAGAGTGAAGCCCTCATGACCAAACAAAGACAACCATGGGTAAATCCAACATTATACACACACAGAAGTGGGTTATTGCTATTATACAATGATATTATTTAAGAAAAAATTACTTTTCTTAAATAATGTCCTTGTATAACAGCGCCTTGCTGTCTTTCCAACACTGGACAGCTCTGCTTTGCCATTGTTGATGTACTGTGTATGCGCTTGGAGCTTGTGTTCCCATGCATATCCAGTACAACAGTGCTCAGGAAAGTAACCAATGGAGAAAAGAAGATCTCCATTGCTACGCTTTTTTTTTTTTTTAAACCCTTAAAATTAAAGAATATATCAACGGAAAAAAGTCCGGGGGACCGGACCTTTTTCCGTTTTATATTCTCAATGGGCATGCTGGTTGGGCTGGCCAATGAGCGTGCTCGTTTTACAATGTTACAAGCCAGTCATTGTATAATTGTGTATAATGAATGCACAGCTATAGTGACAGAGAAGTAGTACTCATGTACCCGAATCCTCCTTATTTCATTTAAAAAATAAGTTTTTTTTTCGATGTAAATGGCAATAGCCTCTGTCTGGCAGTTAACATAGAGGACCAGTCTAGGCATTAGTGTAGATGACTAAATCTCTGACCAATTAATGAGGTTCTTTCTGTGCCAAGTGTACAGGATTTGAATCTTTTTATGTCCATATGCCTACTGTGTGGCCTTGAGCAATTAACTTAACCAGACAGGGCTTTGGGGCAACTGAGAATTTGGTCAGGCTCCTTAATGGTCTTCAAGTCTGAATGCCTAGTAACTCCCTATGAACCTATACTTTGCTTTCCAAAACTGACCAAGTTAGTCCAAAGGGGGCTACCTTTACATTTATGAAATTAAGAAATTCCAACATAGCATCTACTATGATCTTATTTTAAAAAAATCTGCTAGCTGCCTGCCAATTAGCCCTTGTTACAACAATTACTCGATAAAGAGTCTATAAATCTCTAACTCCCAGGCATTTTATTCCTTGAAATCAGCTCATATCAGTTTAGGTTCATAGATTCATTGTTGCTTTTTTTTAGCCTAGCCATACATCCCAAATATATCTGAGAAGTTTAGGGACCTTAATATTATTCTAAGGGGTATATGTAGGCTAAGACTAAGGCCTGGGTGGTCAGTTTGCAGGCTGCCTCTATCCATTAGGGACATAGGTGCTACACCAGGGGGGGGGATTTCTAATTCCCCCCATCCACTTGTCTGAATTGGGTTAGGGAAGAACTCTGCTTCACATGGATGGGAAGCTTGTCCAGAAAAGGATGATTTTTTTATGACACATACTGGTCCCGCCAACAAGGTTTAAGTACTTAGAATTGGTATTTCTGATGCTATTAGTTTTGTGGATATGCAGAAGGTCCATCAGAGTGGGACCCAAGGATACCTTGTATGGCAGGTATAGATCACCTCTCAACAGCCTGTAGGAAACTGAGTACAGAGATAGGTCTTTAAGGTAATCTGAATAGGAAATGTTTTTCACACCCTGTATCCTATTTGTGAGGAACCCCTATGGACTATCCAGTTGTTGCATGTCCCTAGTCATGTAGATACAGAATGGAGTGTTGTACTCGATGACTTGTCTGATGAGGAACAAACACAGTGAAATGATAATTTCCTTAGACCTAGATGCCATACCCTTGCTTATAAGTTGTGTGACATATAATTATTTCCATACTACGTAGACTCATGATGGTCAAAGACCAGCTTATCATCTACATGTGTCCACACATCCCTGACTATTTGACCTACTCTTAGGGGTGTGTTATCAATGAGTCAGTTTCCAGGAGACACCATCTTCACAAAGGATGTCATTATGCAGTTCTTCTAAACAGTCCAGCCAACACAAATACAAAGGAGCAATTGAAAAAGAAAGCTCGAATCCTTGGCAATACGTAATACACTTTATTCCACTGAAACTCCTATTCCTATACATCTGAAGTCTATGATGAGAATATTATTTTATTACTATTGATATTGTTGATCTATTTTCATCAATACCAAATGAAGAGGGTATGAAATGGTTTGAAGAAGCATTGTTAAAATATGGTAAATATAGTAGTAATGATTTTTATCTTATCTTAACTTTAATGGAATTAGTTTTAAGTAATAATTACATACATTATGAAGGGGAGTTTTTCAAGCAAACTCAGGGAGTAGCTATGGGTGCAAGATGTGCCCCCACTCATGTTAACATTATTTTGTCCGCATGGGAAGAAAGATACATTATTAATTTGAAATACAACCATTGTTGGAAGTTTTATAAGCGCTTTTTTGGATGATATGTGCTTTCTATGGGTAGGTTCAGAGTTGGAGTTTTCTGAGTTTTTTGAATATATCTCAGAGTCACTGATTTTTTGGGTTTTACATATAAAATTGATATGAATATTCTAAATTATCTGGACATCTCCATAGGAAAGGGCAATGAAGGCTTCTTCTCAAAAATCTATAGAAAGGAAACCTTCTCGAATTCCTATTTAGCTTTCAATAGTACTCACCCCTACCACCAGAAGAAAGGTATTGTGAAGGGGCAGTACATAAGGGGAAGCCGTATGACTTCAAGAGAGAGTGATTTTGAAGATGAGTGTAAGAAGTTGCGTGAAATGTTTATTGTTAGGGGTTACCCTATTTCCCTTGTGGAATCCATAGAGAAGGAGGTTAGGGTAGGTATGCAGGATAAATTTAAACCCATCCTGGGGGTCAGGGTAGGATTGAACAAGACAAAATCGAAAGTAGATAAATATGAAGGAGAAAGCAATTTTGTAATGGACTTTAATGGGGACGCTGTTAAAATAAGAAAAATTTTGGAAGATGAATGGAATAGGTTTGGGGAAATTTCGAACCTGGAAGGAATTTTTGAGACACCTTTGAAATGTACTTACCACAAGGGGAAAAGTTTAAAGACCATTTTAGAGGGTAAAAATGAGTGGAACAAATTTAGAGATGGTAAAGTTGGCACTTTTAAATGCGGGCGATGTTCCCAATGCCTATATATATGTACAAAGGAGATTATCTTTATTAGTTGTAGAGACAGATTGATCCAGAGTAGATATTATGCAAACTGTGACACTAGTGGAATAGTATACTTAGCATTGTGTGATCACTGTGATGCATTTTATGTGGGTAAATCTGAAAGGAAGTTGAAAAATAGAATATACGAGCATAACTATGAGATTAGGACTAAATGCATTAACAATGCCCTGTATAAGCACAAAAGAAGCTGTCAGGAAGCTAAATTTAGCTTTTTTATTTTGGAAGTGGTAGAAAAGAATATAAGGGGCGGTTTATGGGAAACGTCTATAGAATACAAAGAATTATTGTGGCAATTATCATTGAAAGCCAACAAGTTTCCAGGATTGAATGATGCAGTTTCTCTTGCCCCAGTCCTAAAGCTGAGAGCAGCAAAATTGTAGGTCTTATTTACCTTTCATTTAGGTTCTGGAAAAATATTTGGCCCCCTTAGTTTGTTTGAATGGTACATAACACAAAATACAAAAATATGAATTAATAGAGGGATTATTTTGTTTGGTCTGTGGAATAAATAAATCATTTTCCTAACACAAGAGGGTACTATTGTCCATATAGAATTTTCAGTCATATTCTTAAATGTTTTTTAAAAGTATTTTATATTGTTATTAAAATGAATGTAGTATGGATGAAATATGTTTTTATAGAAAATTATTTATATGACATATTTGTATTTTTTGAAGCATCAATTTTTAACAGTTAATGGTTATTTAGTGTATTTTATGAAACATTTTTAAAGTTTAATGAATTAAAACATTTAATTGAACTATTAATTAATTATTAGATAACTGAATGTGAGGGTATATATTATTGTGCATTTACTGGGTATGCATTCAGTTTTCTTCATCTGAGGAAGTCACTTGAAACGAAAACGCAGGATATATTTCTGTACAGCGTTAATGTATTCGAAGGAATAGGAGTCTCAGGGGAATAAAGTGAATTACGTATTACCAAGGATCCGAGCTTTCTTTTTCAATTGCTCCTTTGTATTTGCATTATGCAGTTCTTGGTATTGACTTTCAAAGAGTGACACTGACACCAGTTATTTGAGTCAGTCCTTTTTGAAGGATACCTGTATCTTGGTGGGATTCAATGACTGCATATATTTTGGAATCATCAACAGACCTGATTGGGCAGAGGCCCTTGATGCTGGCCTTCATTTCATAAAAGTAGATGACAAAAAGTAGTGGACCCAGCACAAAGCCCTGAGGAACTTTGCTAGTGACCTACTTCTTTGTGGAGGTGGACGTCCCTATCCTGACTTCATGGGTTTTATATAAAAGCCACTTCACTACCCATCATGAGAGATAGGGGTTTATACCTATTTCCGTAAGTTTATTTACAATGCCAGTTGTGCTGTTTTTCCCTCATTCATTACCTTGGTAACAGTTTTGAAGAAGTCCAGCAGGCTGAGCAGGTATGATCTGCCCTTGATGAAGCCAAACTGGGTTGGATCCAGTGTCTGAAGATTTCCAATATCATTGTCAAATATTTCCAAGATAATTATTTTCATGTCTTAGTTTCCAGGGTCTGTAGATGGCCACACCCTTTTGCAGGGGGATGACCTTTACAGCTCTCCATTTGCATAGCATGAAGTCTGTTTGGAGGCTATTGTTTAGTTTCATAGTTTATAGTTTTATAGTTTAGTACTAGGCTATCTGCCCTGGGGCATTTATAAGCCTAGCCATAATGATGTGGCTTTCGCCACCCCATGTAATGGTACAAAAGTGTACAGAATAGATTTAGAATACTGTGTCTCTGTCTAGTAGTGACACAGTGAAGACCCCCTTACATAATAGAATTAGTTTACTGTGCCTCTGTCTAGTAGTGACACAGAGATGACCCCCGGGGTAAACCTACGATCTCCCATCCACTCGTCAAGATTTCTCTTGAAGAGAGTCAGTGAGGGGCTCTGCCTAACATGAACTGGGATTCTGTTCCAGAGTATGGGAAGCCTCTGAGTTATGAATCTGTCCCTCCAGCATGTCCTATTCATATTTGTGCTGAGGTTTAAATCTTTAGCTCTCATGGTTCTGATGGATTTGGATTTTTTGAGGTGGAGCATGTCCATCAATTCCTGATTGGACATGGCCTTGTACGTCAGGCACAGATCACCTCTGAGTAGGCGGTATGCTACCGAATAGAGCTGGAGTTTCTTTAGTCTGGCAGTATATGACATCTGTCGGAGACCCTTGATCCTCTTGGTGAGGTATTTTTGGAGTCTCTCCAGCTGTTGCAAGTGCCAGGTGAGGTACATACCAAATGGGCATTGTACTCAATCATGGGCCTGATAAGGGAGGAGTACAGGGGTACAATGACCTCCTTTGATCTGGATGTGAATCTCTTCATGATAAGGTGGGCAAGGTAGAAAGTCTTTCTAACCACTTTGGCAATGTGGGTGTCAAATGAGAGGTCACTATCGACTTGGGTCCCCAGGTCTCTGATTACTTTTTCCATACTCAGTGGGTTACTGTCTATGTGATAATTTGTGGGTACTTTGTTTTTCCCAAAGGGGATGACTATACATTTTTTGGCATTTAGTTTAAGGCCATGACTCCAGCACCAGTTGTCCGTTTCAGTGAGGCTTTTCTGTAGGATGTATGTGTCAGATGGTGTATCGACTATGGCGCCTAGTTTGCAGTCATCTGCGAACGTTGTCAGCCACAACCCTCCCATGTTTGCTTTCACATCTGAGAAATAAATGCCGAACAAGAGGGGTCCCAGGACAGAGCCCTGTGGGACACCACTTGTAACTGGCTTTGAGTCTGACATGGCTCCAGCGATTTTGACTTTATGGGTTCTATCCTTTAACCAGTTTGCAACCCATCTTGTGACATATGGATTTACATTTAAGCTGTTGAGCTTATCTATGATGCCTGAGTGGGGTATTGTGTCGAAAGCTTTAGCCAAGTCCAGGTCAGCTGTATGGACTGCTTTGCCCTCGTCAATGGCTCTAGTGACTGTTTCAAAAAAGTCAACCAGGTTCAAAAGGCAGGATCTGCCCTTTACAAAGCCGAACTGGGTGATGGTGATTCTAGTAGTCTAAATTGGTCATGCTTAATGCTATTTAAGAAAAATCCTGGTATATTATTAGGGCCCTCTGCTGAGGTATTCTTGGCCTTGCAGATTGCATTGAGGACCTGCCCTCTGGTGATAGCTAGAGGGTTATGTTCAATGGTATTTTCAGAGGGGTGGTGGGGGAAGAGAGCATGGGGTAAAACTGGAGCTGAATTTGTCAGCCAATAGACTTGCTGTTTCTTTTGGCTCAGTGCAGATGGCTACACTTACAATTAATTATGCACACTGTTGTGTACTGCATTTAAGGTTGCAGATATAGATAAAAAAAGCCTTGTGGTTGTCATTAGCTTTATGGGACTTGATTTGTTTTCTGAGAAGCTTGGTTACATTGATGAGTAGATGTTTTATCCTGATGGGTATTGCACTTCCTTATTTTTGCCATGAAATGCCTCATTTGATACACAAACAGGGCATGGTGGGGAGGCAGGAATGCATATCAAGGATTACCTCTCCTCTGGAACAGGCTTCCCACCCATGTAAAGCAAAGCTCATCCCTAATCCTATTGGAAATCACAAATTTGCACGTGGTTTGGCACCTATGTCCCAAATGGACAGGGGCACCAAGTGAACCTTTGATGTGTACATGCCTATATTGTAACTGTAAAATTCATTGGGTACTGACATATATCAGGAATAGTTTTGTAAATTTGTGGTAAACTTGGCTATGCTTAAAATGATTTTTGGAAATATATTTTTGGACCGATAGTTTAGACATCACCTATGAATCTATAACGTCAGAAAAGGTATCCATGAAATATCTAAGATCAAAAAAGTGTACCATCAACAATGTCTTGTAATATAAATAATATACCAAATAGTACTGGAAAAAATATCAATCCAAAACACAAAAAAATGGATGTACTCAAGTAGAGAAATCTTTAACTCACAATTAGCATTTTCATCGTATCCAAGACTTTTTCAGGTTGAAAGTGAACATAGTTAAATCTCCCTTTAAATAAGTTCAATATCAATGATCATTTGGCTATTGCAAATTATAATTTTCCTTACTTGTAAAAAACACTTCTTCATGGAAGCTTCAAGTGTTTCAAGGGAATCCCTTTCAACAGATCTGTTGTATAACTTCTGATTTTCTTAAAGTACACTTAATATTCCTATGAGCAGAAATATTACTGTTTATGGCTTAACTAGTTGTTCAAAAATATGTATATTTTTTAGATTAAATGTACTAACTGTTCTTGGGGATGCCCCGTGTTTAGTTGTGGGCTTGGATAAACAATGGGAATGGGTCAGGGAAGATGTTCTCCAGGATACAGACAAGTATGAGAGCAGTATACCAAAGGTCAAAAAGAGAAGATGGCCAAGGTGGGTACATATGCATGTGAGGCTAGGAATTTGAGATAAAGATATGACTTACAAGATGTGGAAGGAGTTGGGGAGTAGAGAAGGCTCAGTATAAGGAGGCTAAAAAATGCAAATGAAGATGGTAAGTGTAGCAGTTGCTAACAATGAAATAGAGTTAGCAGAAGGGATTGATAAATCTAGGGATTTTAGGTACATAACAGAAAAAAGGGAGGGAGGAACAGATCTAGCCAGCCATAGAAAATAATGTCTGAGAGATCACAAAAGACTTTTCATCAGTCTTTACTAAGTAAAACAAAGAGACTGTGCTATGCTAGAAGACAAGCATGTCAGAACAAGTAAAGAGTCAATAGACATCAGAATAGAAAAAGAAGAAGTTTGTAGGGAATTGGCTACTATGAGGGAGCTAAAAGCAGAAGAGCCAGATGGATTGTCTCCCAGATTCCTTAGTAATCTGAAAACTGTCATGAGAGTTGAATAATTTCAGGTTTTGCCTTCTGTTTCTTTGGGACTATATATGACAATGGAGGTCTTCAACAGGTCACTGGCTAGTGTGAAATGCCAGAAGCCTTGAATGCAGCAGTTGTGGTGTTCCTGTACAAGTAAGGGGAACAGAAGATAATCTATCAACTGCAAGTCCATTAGCATATCAACTGTTGAAGGGGAAATCATGGAAGTAATCCTAAGAGTGAATCTAATACTATTTCCAAAGGACAATTACCAGGACAGCAACCTACATATGTTCCTAAATAGAAGTAGCTCTCAGTCAAACTTCATCCAGTTTTATGATTGCACTTTTGTAGAAACCAACAGGGGAGTTCTGGGAAATTAAGTTTACATCGGAAAGACCTTTCTGTCCCACACAGTAGGTTTATAGGAAAAGTGGAGTGGCTAGGGATAGACCCAAGACTGAAGAACTGAATAACTTTGTGTATGAATAGTAAGATACAGAGGGTTCCATTGAAAGAAACACCATCAGGAAATGTGGAAGAGACTAGAGGAGTACCTCAAGAGTCTGTCTTAAGTCCAGCATTCTTCAGTGCACTTGTCTTATACACAGGGAAATGATCATGCTCTTTGCTGATGACAGACAGGTGGAGCAGTAATGGTCAGGGTAGAGTCTAGTAATTAATCTGGAAAAGCTGAACAAACTGGCATAATGGTGTCATCTGAAGATAACTGAAAAAATATGCGTTGAGAACTTGGAGCTGAGTGAGAGAGTTTTGGGATCAGCAAACACTATGCTGCGGTATATCATTATGGGGATAGATTCCACAAACAAAAAAGTAATGCTTCCACTGAAGTCTAGGTGCTATATGCAATCTATGAGGCTTTATAATGAAAAGGATATCAAGATTTTGGAAGGAATTCAGAAGAAAGCTACCTCAAAGTTCAGTTGGTGAAGGGAAAGAAACATAATCAAAAACAAGAGGAGTTAGAGCTCTCATCATCTGAAACTAGAAGAGACATAGGACAGAATACTTGTGCACACTGATGTTAGGGGGATGTAAAGACATTCTGAGCAGGAAGGACAGAGGGGAAAAGAGGCAGCACACATTGCAGACTATATGCACTAACTAGTTGCTGCATCTCTGAAAGTACTTCTTCACAGAGGGGGTTGTGAATGTATAGAATAGAATAGAAAATGAGTGGTAGACAGCAGGGGGACCTTGTGCTACTGGGTTGCTAGGCTGCAACCCTTCTACTTTTGTAAATTTTTTTTTTATTTTTTTATATTCAACTGAGAAAATATAGTAGTTTTTCTGCAAGGCTAAAAAAATAAAAAAATGAAAAAAATGAACAAGTACAGGAATCTGTCTAGTTCCAACCTCACCAACACAAGTGTTGAGGAAAAAAGAAAAAAAGAAAAACAGAAAAACTAGTAGTCCTAATACTTTGTTGATGGGCTCAGTCACATAATTTTTTATGCATTTTTTGTGGTTTTTCTACTAGTTTTCATTGTATAAACATTTTTGGGATGAGAACTGCCATGACAGTTCTTTGTTTCTCAACTGCAAAGCACTAAGATTTTTTCTGAGCTATAAATATCTTTTATGCACACTGATACTTATGGATGGATGATTATTAGATATTATTACACATATATATATATTTATTTTTATAGTGTTCAAATTAGATAACATTTATGGTTATATAGCTATGTGTGGTTTTCTTGTATCAACCTTGTTAGCTCTTTTTACTTATCTACCTATGTATATGATTTTAGTTCTTGTCACAGACCTGAGGAAAGCATTAGTTAGCCAAAAGCAATTTTAATTAAAGTCAATGGGTGGAATTTAACAAATCCTACATGTTTTTTTTTTTCCATGTGGGCATTGCACTGCAATGCTTACATGGACGTGAGCATTTTGAGATTCAGTAAATGCTGCTGAGTACTGTGCATGCAGGTGCAAACATGGAAACCTCCTAGAAGTTTTGACTTGTTTAAGCTATGCTGAGCACCGCAGAGCTGTGCGTGGCATCATGCACTGCAATAAGGCCATTAAATGCAGTTAATTATATTGTAGGCAGGTGGGATGCATCATTGTTAGCCAGTCTCATATTCTTCACCTACAGCAGAGCTGTATGAAGTATGCATGCACCCTACATTCTGATATTTCCCCAATACTCTGCACCATTGGAGTACAGACTTGGGACTTTTAACTGAGATAATGCAAGGGGCTGCTGCAGGTCTGCTACAACTGCATGTGCTAGATGCTGACATCAGTGCTGTTGGTGCTGCTGACAATAGGCCTAGACAGAGAAGGAGAAGAGTGTTCAGGTCCAGGGTAACCTTCCAGGAGCTACATGAGCTGGAGATTGTAGAGCACTACAGGGTGGACAGGGACATACTACAAGAACTCACAGAGCTCTGCTGCCCTCAGCCAACTTAGGGGAACCCATCCTAGTGGAAACAAAAGTATATGTAGCCCTTAGACTACTAGCTACAGGTACTTTCCAAAGACCAACTGGGGACATGATGGGGGTCTCACAGGCATCTGCATCCAGAGTACTATACCAGTTCCTGGATGCCATGTGGCCACATGGCAGTGAACACATTTCTTTTCCCCTCACCGCTGAGGTGAGGGCTAGCATTATGCAACATTTCTACCATGTAGCACATTACCTGAAGTACTGGCTGCCATGAGTTGCAGTCATGTACACATCAAGGCACCACCCAGTGAAGAGGGTAAAATCTATATCAACCGCAAGAGGCACCACTCCATCAACTGCCAGGTCATGTGCAATGCCCAGAGAATTATCCTGAATGTGTGTGCTGGCAGCCCTGGCAGTTACCATGACTTCCATATCTGGCATGTATCACAGCTGTACCAGATGTTTGCTAGGGGGGACATCCCACATGGCTATTTGCTGGGGGATGCTGGCTATGCCCTGGAACCATGGATGATGACACCCATCAGAAATACACACACACATCCACAGAAGAAAATCATAATGAGGCACACACACAAACCAGGAATGACAAAGAGCATGTGTTTGGGCTTCTGAAGTTATGGTTTGGGTGCCTACATATATCTAGTGGAGCCATGTAGTACTCTCCAGCCACATGTGCAAATATGTTCACAGTATGTGCTATGCTACACAATATAATCCTGCAGAAACAGCTGCAGCAGGATCAGCAAAGGAGAAGAGATACACAGCCCCACACCAGTCCCTAGGTCATCACAACCACAGTCACATAAGGATGCAGCTGAGGAACCCCCCACTAATGTCCCTATAGGCAGTCGTAGGTGTGCTCAGTATGCCCTGGCTTTGAGTAAGAGACAATGTATAGTACATTCACTGAGAACTTAGAGGCTTAGGGACTGACATCTTACTCCTACTAACATACATATATTAAAACTGATGCCAGGCACCCCACACAATCTGTACCTATCCATGTATTATCTGTGTACTGCTTGTATCATATAGAGTCAGACCTAACATTCAGTTCTGTCAACTGCTGCATTTGCAAGGTAAGTCTCTAACCTACACATTACTTGTAAGGATTACTATGAAATGGTATTGTATGTATGGATTTGCTGCATTAATGCAAGTAAATATAGTGGGCTATTTGGACAGAAGTAACATCCACATGGGACTAAAGATTCCAAGTCCACTTGTATTAATATTCACTAGGCCTCATGGTTGGAATATTCACTACATCAGTCAAGGGAGATTTTAAACAGTGGGGTCATATGATGACTTGTGTGTATCCCAGCAGAGCATGTGGTGTTGTCCCCCCCCCAACACAGCAGTGTTCCCATATAAGTGCTTTAACAGTAACTCATCAATGGTATATCAGCAGTTCAGGCAATCTCAGGGCACTAACATTCAAATTAATCATACATTTGCATGTCTCACTTAATGCAGGAATAACAATGTACATATGTATGCTGTTGAATGTGTCATGAATGAATTCTGTCTGTCTGGCAGCTTGTGTGACTCAGTGGACTAGGGAAGTTAGCATGGATAATGGTGTTGATGGTTCTAATCTGGAAGTATTCACATCTTTTAGATGTGAGGTATTACAAGATGCTTTTTTGTTTTTTTACAGACTGTTAGTCTGTGTGTGGTGTAACATTATTACCCTCTGTCACAAATTAATTACATCAGACAGCTGGAGAATGCCATGGACATTTTGAGTGAAGTGCAGTACTGCAAAAACAGGGACAAATGTCATTGTCTGTAACACACTGAGTACAGATAGGTTTGGGCTAGAGTTACTATGTAAGTACTGACAATCACACTGGACATGCTCATACACTTAGTTAAACTGAGTGCAATTTTGTTGCCCCTTGATCAAAATGACCTGTTATGCATAGATTTGTGTATACATGCATACATATATGTATACATATCTGTGTGTCACTATCTGTCTCTCACATATCTACCTCTATGGATTTAGAAATAGATAATATATATATATATATATATATATATATATATATATATATATATATATATATATATATATATATTTATATATATATATATATATATATATATATATATATATATATATATATATATATATATATATATGTGTGTGTGTGTGTGTGTATGTGTGTGTATAAATCATACATCTCAGTCTCTACCCATATATCTACATAACATATTTACATATCATACACACACACAGCTACATTTATATATACATCTCTGTATATGCATAAATATGTGTGTGGATGTCTGTATTGTCCTACATGCCCTAATAATGGTGAGCAAAGCTGCACTATCACACATCTATAATGTTGCTCAAAGGATCCAAAATAAGGGCTCAACAGTACATAATGCACTTACCTACAGACCCCTGAGCCTGCTGGGTGTCACCACACAGACAGCAACAGGTGAGCAGGTGGTGTAATGTATAATGTTGTTTCTGCATGCATGGTCAGGGCACATTGATCCTGCCCACAGGTTTACCCATCCAAGTGAAAACAGCCACATATAGCCATATTGGTAACTGTAGATACATATCTAGGATAAATAACAGATATTTCACTGCTAGGATACTAGATGCTGATAATAGTATAAACCAATATTGCTCTGCAGGCCACAGATGCTGTTCAACACAAGCCTAGTCTGTGTAATCCACAAGTAGTTTGTTGGTAATCATGCAGAAGACAGATGTCAGCCGTGGCACATGTGATAAGTACTGTAATCTGTAGTGTGTGTATGACTAGATAGGTAGGGGATCTAATCTCATACCAGGCCACTTTGTGTGTGTGTGAGTGTATCCCCCTGCAAAACAATTGAGAATCCCTCATTGGCTATCAAACTACAATGGTTATGCACTTTTTGGCCTTGTAAGTTGCTGCTGGCTTCAAACTTCCCTCTTCTACAAGGCCTGATGATGTCATCTACCTTAAAACTAACAGCTGCCATTTCAATACCCAGCTTAAGCCATGGCATGTGTGATAAGTACTGGGATCTATAGTGTGTGAGATTAGATAGGTAGGGGATCTAATCTCAGTACAGGCCACTTGGTGTGTGTGTGTTCATACGGTATAAGTAAGATCACCTCAGTAGCTTAGAAAGAGGTAGGGTTTTGCAGCATTTTATTAGTAACAGGTGATGTGGGCCTCCAAATGCCTGACCACAACTAGGCCTGCTGATGCAATCAAGCATAATATATCCTAAAGAGATAGTAATAGCAGACATGAGGTGTCTTGAGTACATCACGCACTGCAATCTGTAGTGTGCACCATTAGAGAGGTAAGTGTTCTACTCTACATATACAGCCAACTTGAACTATGTGTGTGCCATGCCATGTCCTGTTAGCAGTAATTGGAAGTGGTGTTATCTTCAAAGTAGCTGGGTTTGTGTGTGTGGCTGTTAGAGCATTTTACATCAGCTTATGGAACCATAGGACATTTGAACTTCCCTAGCATAATGGCCATACAGCTCTCACAATCCTAGACAACTTTTTTTTTTCAATATAATTTTATTGACTTGTGTAACAAGTATAGACACTAAGCAGATGATTACATGAAATAAGATGCATTGCTGAATACACAAGATTTTCAAATATTATAAAAACAGATCATCTCTAATACAATCTACTTTACAACTATATACATTATTTACAATAATGCTGCTAAGTTGATCATGAGAGAGTGAGGAATAGGCAGATAAACTATTCACAATATATAATTCTGGGACACAAAAATCTTTCTTTGTTAATTCCATATCTATGTCATGGAAAAAGTTTATTTGTAGTAACCAGTTTCTAGTAGTCAAAATACACCTGAAATAGAGTTAAACTATTATCAAATAAATAAGATATTTTCAAAAAGTAACTTCCACAATTTCTGGTAGTATATACTTTCTTAGGATTAATTATAATTAAGTTTTGAGATGATATGTAAGTTGTGGCCATAGTTCAGAAACCTTTCCACGACAGCTTGGTGCAATCTAACCAGTTTTTGGTTAGGTATAATTTAATAAGTGAGCATATAGTGATTAAAGTATGCATTTATAGTTTGGTGAGTTTTAGAGCTGCAATATGAAGAACTGCTAGTTCCCAACTTAGGGTTGATTTATGATACCCCATCTTTTCTAGTTATATCTTAAGAGAGCCCCACAAATTCTGTGAGTACTTGCAAAACTATAGAATGTAGGAGATCCACCTGTGGATAAGGACAAGATTTACAAGCCAGAGAAGATTTAGGATTACATTTATTTAGAATCATGGGTGTATAATATGCATTATTATTAATCATCAATTATGACCTATTAGTTTTATAAAAGGGGAAAAATTGGTAGTGGAATTGATAGCTCTAAGTTTCTGTTCTTTTGAAATTATGTTTCCCCTATTATCCCAGTAGTTGAAGAATAGTCATGTGTCTTCGTAAATAAAGGACCTAACAAGTTTGTATGTATTTGAGATTTCTTTCTTTTTCCTTGCAAGGAATTCAAAATTTTCTGAGAGCCTCATCAGGTCTTTCTCATAAACAGATGCCTCCTCAATTATTGCTGGAAGCATCTCCCTAATCTGACAATCCCAGACAACTTTATACTCTTATTTATATGATCAGCAGATATTGCCCCAGCCTAAGGGGGACACAGGCAGAAGCCATGTGGTGAAATGACAGTCACCCAGCCAATCATACTGATGACATGTGATGAGGTGGACTGAGGTGCTTTGTTTGCCATGAGGCAGGGTTCTGTTTCAAATGTGTGTTAAAGTCTGCTAGACAGATCTATCCCACCACCGCATATTATTAAAGTCACATACTAGGTTTATGTCCTTAGAGTGATTAGTCCATGTACCATGTCACCTACAGATATGCAGCATTTACTATCAAGCAGGGTCACACATTGCCCCGTATGTAAGGCAGAGATCACCTCTGAGTAATCTATATGCCACAGATGATCCTCATTGAACAGATACTGAAGACGTGAAGTTTCCTTGTGAAGAACCTTAATGTTCTGTACAATTGCCAGTAGTGCTTGGAAAGGTACATTACCAAATGGCCATTGCACTCAGATATTGGCATGCTGAGTGAAGAGTACTTGGAAGTTATGAGTATGTGAATTACATGTGACTGTGCCCTCAGTTATGACATATGATTCCCATCATATCACTGGGGAGACATGGTGATCTCAGGCACATTAGGTGTAAATGTTTGTGGCCAGGGTAGTGTGCCCAGTTGTATCACACCTGAGTATGTACATCACATGTTGCGACTGATGTGCTACTTACCAGGTACATAGGTGTTAGTGATGGAAATGATACTGCATATATATCTGAATGGAGTTTTTGGCCATTAGTATGTCAACAGGCATTTGTTCATCAATACCCTCTTGTTGGATACTGACATAACTCACAGACTCTATGAGTACTCACAGTTTGTAAGCATCAGCAAACATTGTTAGCCACAGACATTCAGTATTCACTTTTATTATGGTTAAATGGATTCCAAGCAGTAGAGGACCCAGGACTGATCCCTGATGAGCACTGCTGCTTACAGATCCGCTATTAGAGGTAGATGTGTGCCATCAATGGGCCACTTAGTGACCCCTACAAAGATATTACAGTGGATGCCTAAGTGGGTGCTTTGTAAATGATGCCTGAGTGGGGGATATAGTAAGACAGCTTGGCTAAGTCCAGGGGGTTGTATGCCCTGATGTTACCTCACCCAGATCCTTGGTGACTGCCATGGAAATGTCCACCAGATGTAACAGTCATGCTCCTCCTGTCACACATCCAAACTGTGTACAGTCAACTGTGTGTAGATCACATGTATGTGTGCTGATCAGCTCCATGATGATTTGCCCTGCGGGCATACAGATATGTATACTCAAGCAAAGAGGTCTATAGTTCTGTTGGCCAGTGGATGCATCATCTCTGTGTAAGGGTATAACAATTGCCATTGTCCAGTCAGCTGGGGAGCAGTCAGTGGTTTCAGTATGATTGCAAGGTGCTCCCAATTGTGTTAGTAAGTCTTGTCAGATCCCACATAGAATGCAGCTTGGGATGTTAGCAGGTCCAATAGATTATGTGTATTCCTCATAGAGAGGCCAGTTACAACCTGCTCTGTAGATATGAAAGGCACAGGACATGTTGTAGGAATGTCATGTGGCACATTTGGTGAGGACAGGGAAGTGAAGTTGATGCAGAACCTGTGGGACTACAGGTTATCTATGAGTACAGACCCATTATATGTGTTGTCATTAAGTACAAGTTCACTGACAAACTGAGTCTGTCCTCTGAGGTTACACATGTACTTACACTGTGCATTGTGGTTTCCTTTGTGTGGGTGGCTAATTTTGTCACTTACTGTATCTACATGATGTCAACAACAACATTATGTGCTTGTTGTAGCTAAGGAGGTTGTGCTTCTATTTTGGTGGGGGCACCTTCACTCCAGTTGTCACACAGCACTGTCTACCTCTTATTGTACAGCCTGCTAATAGCAGCTGCTCACCAGGCAGGTTTGCTGTGTCATGAGGGGCCCATGGTCCTCCTGCCAGGTACAGCTGAGTCCATGCAGTTGTACTGCTGTTTGAATAATGCATGGGTGTAGAGCACGGCATACTTGCCTGTCCCATCTGAGGGGGGAGGTGCAGTCAACCTATAGAAACCATCCCACAGGAGGAGAAATATATGTCTGTATTGTCCGTAAGAGGGGCTAGTTCTGGTAGTTTTAATGAGACTGTTCTGTGGACAGATCCTACCAGGGAGGATCTCACATTGGGGGGGGTTGCAGTGGTCACCCATATTGGTATACATGATGCAATATGTTGGATCCCCTTGTGGGGATGTCACACCTCTGCTTCAGGGCATTGCAGTCACGTATGTGGACTAACCTTTGGGCAAGTGAGCTTCAGCATGACTAAGCAACACAGCTGGTGATCACTTAATACCACCCAAACCGTGGTGTAATGATATATCTTGACAGATGCATGTACATCCAAATAAGCACATCTGGTGTCTGGATTCATGGAGCTGCTTCTGTAGTCAGCAGTTGCTTGATTATGTGCCTTTCCAGTAGTGAATGGCACCTGCAGTGTTTCCAGAAAATCACAGTGTTTCAGAAAATCTGGATGTGTATCCATATTTAATTAGTATGTATACACCACCTGCATTACCTTGCACACTGTCATATTGAGGTCTGAACATGTGGCAGGATATGTAGTCTGGTATGACTGTAGTGCTGTCCACAGCCTTGAACCAGATGTTCTTGACTGCACATGTCTACATATTCCAAGGCAGGGACACCTTCCACAGCGTGGGGTTAAGTGTTGACATTCCCAGCATATAGCTGCATAACCATGATGTTGTATGAAGATGGTGTTCATATTGCAAAGTTTTCCCTCCAAACAGTGCATATAAGATGCATTGTGGGGGTGTCAGCAGCCTTGGCCAGTACTCCAAATCACAGGGGTAAGAGATGAAGACCATCACTGATGAATCATTGATGTCTATAGAGCAAGGCATCCCAGGCAGACATGTAGTAGATCTCCTTACAATGACACCACATACTAAGGCAATTACTGACTTCCATAAATTTCCATGTGTATGGAGCCATCATCCTAGATGAGGGTCAACTACAGCTGAAAGTTATACTCATACCAGCGAGAGACACAGACTGTCTAACCTCAGTCATGTGTCTACATATAGTCTGGTGATGTATGTCCCTAGTCATACACACCTGCAGGAACTATGATGTCAACATTATGTTAACCGATATTCCTTGATTTGCGGCAATGTGTCAACCTGCAGACAGCTAACTGTGATTTTTCCCATATGTAGTCTGTTGACATGGACAATGTGTCTAAGGATATAGTCACCTATGAATGAAAGGTGTGATTTTGTGTTTTGCCTCAAGTGTTTGACCAGTGAGAGAGTGGTGCATGCAGTATTATGTGTACTGTGCTCTCCAGAAGCAGGATTTTTTGAGGTGTCTGTTGTTTGGGAATGTGTCTGGTAGCATGCTGCACACATGCAGGAGTGTGTGATGTGGGTGTAGGTGGTGCACGATGTGAGCTGTGCATGTTGGCAAAATGCTCATTGCATATATAAAGACTGCTGTTGGAGACCTCATGGAAGCAAGGTTTGAAATATAGTGACATCTGTCACACGTTTTGTTTGTGAGTCACAGGAGTAGAGGGGTATGGACACTTTCCACATCTCATCAGCAGGTCCTGCAAAGTTAGGTTCATGCTGCCACACCCTTGGGCTTGACAGCCTGACATACAGTGTTTGTAGGCACTCCTTGCAGTGAACATGTGGATGCCCATGCATGCAGAGAGGACTTTCTCAACTTTGCTGACATTACATTGGCCTCACAAGTGTATGATGCATGTGGAACAACCAGGCAGCACACGGGTTCTTGTGTGACATGTGGGAACACAGATATGTGTTTTGGGTACATAACTGTACAGTATGACAAGCCTAGGACACATGGCAGGTGAAAACATATTGGCCAATGGTAGCTAGTCTGCTGCAGTAGGCCTCACAGCCATGTCATACAGATATTCACCATTAGTCGGTTGAAGGGCAGGATGCATGATTTGCTGTGAAATTGTCACCTATGATGGATCACTGCTACTATACTACTTGTTTCAGCAAGCCTTGACATCTATGTCACTGGACATTGCACATTATATTGTGACGCTGAGCAGTGCTCCTAATCACCATCTTGTCAGTTCCTTAGTGACATACTACCAACCCTGGAACAGAAGGCATAATACATGGAAAAGCCAACTGAGTGCCTAGGTTGCTAATCAAGGCATCTACCTGGAGAAGGGTATGTGAAGCCTACAGAGGCTTTCACAATCTGGGACAACTATGTGGATGAATGAACAGGCTGTGTCCTGCTTCTCATCATGAGCTTTGTAGTAATGTTTTGGGTATGATGACAAACAATATATCAGAACATGGTGTCCTGTGTAAGAGTGGTTTTGGTGAGACCAGCATTAGTAGTTGTCAGGCATGAGCAATTCTGTGGACTCTACTGATTTCCACAGTCTTCACAAGGTAATTGTGTCCTTACAGTACACACCACTTGGGTAGTGTCCAACTGCAGAATACCTGTGTAAAACCCCCATCTTACATTCACAGTGTATACATATTACATTTCCCAAACATGTTTGTCAGTGCTCTGTACAGACACCTTGGATGACTATCTTTTTGGAATATGATGGAAGTAACTGCAATACTTAGTTGCAGTAAGGACAACTAGCATGCAGTGCCAAGCAGTGTCCCCAGATCTCTAAGTCATGTGATGAAATGCCATGAAAAGAGTTAGCATGGATATGAGCAGTAACAATGTCATACACTTACTGATGATAAACCAAGCACCATTTGTTTTGCTCAAGGCTAGATCATGCCTACCCAAGGACACGGGAACTATAGGGCGAGGGAGTGCCCCCCCACACACTTTTACAACTGCAAAACCTGTCTCTTGGGGAAAAATTAATGAAGCAACATAGGCAATTTCCAGAATAAAAACTCCATCTTATGGTAAGGAGAGTTTTGCTTAGTTTTCTCCTGAACATTTAGGTACAGTTTTTGAGGAAAAGAGTTTCTGTATTGCTCTGGGTTTCCTGAGTGGTCTCTTATTGAGAGGAGTTTCTGCATTGCTCTCTTATTGGTGTGTGTGTGTGTGTGTGTGTGTGTGTGTGTGTGTGTGTGTGTGTGTGTGTGTGTGTGTGTGTGTGTGTGCGTATTTGGCTCCTACATTTGCACTGTTCCTCTTAAAATTTGTGGTTTTCTGGCAAATCAGTGAAAGCTGAATTCACTAAATAATAATAGCCCTTTAAGTTTCAGTCTTCATATCTTTCAGGAAACACATGGTATCACAAAACACTTTATTTTAGCAACTTTCTAAAATTATACAAGCAATATTTAAAATGTGTCCCTGGTTTTTGGCCTATGCCCCCCAATAAATTTCGGCTTTTTCCACATTTCTTGTGCTGCGAAGTTGAGAGATTTAGTTAAGTGTCAAGTGGATTTTACAAGCAGCTGAGAGCTTCAGAAGAAGAGAAGTTTAGTGTTGCTTATGCTAAGTCTGTTTCCATTGTTAGTAACACAACACAACAGAGAGTATACTTGTGTTTAATACAGAAGGCTGTGGGTTCTACTCCCACTGTATGTAGATAAATTGCTGATACTATACTGTGTTGTACTTTAAAGGGAGTGGGTTCTGCAGTCCTGTGAATGTCCTCCTTTGGAAGAGTTACCTAATAACTATGAACCTATTATCAGTTTGTCATCCATTCCCTGTTGCAGTATTACTAGCTTATCATTTTTTAATGTAACATAGGCAATTTATTCTTCAAGGGCAGCAGGCACTTTCTTTGTAGATGAAACAATGAAATATAAAGTTGTTTGCTAGTAGCAACCTCTTCCTTAGTTACAGATCCCTTTAATGTAGAATTATTTAGATGACTGCTGCAGAGATTTTGCATATTTACTGATATTGGTGGATTGTAATGACAGAAGTTTGAATGGCCTTTTGTGGTTGAAATTTTCTGAAATGGGTAGTTTTGTCATTATTGGTTCATATATTCTGTTTCATTGCTTACTAGAAGATTGTTCAAAACTACAAATTTAAAACACATTCCAGAAAGTGTTGCTGTATTATGCAAGGAATATAATTTAATACACTCAGGAAGTTGAATCAAAGAATGCATACATGTATGCATGGCCCTAAAAATGTGTAAGGAGCCTATGGTTTGAAAACACCCCAGAGGTAAGTTTAGTCCTCCACTGGCCAGATGCAAAATGAATATGGGTTTTCATGCCATTTTGATGAATGTGAGCTTCAAGGGAAGAGAAGTTTACTGCTCATGCTAAGTCTGTTTTCATTGCAATACAGTATTGTTTGGCTAGCAAATGGCTCAGTGTTTGCACTATTTTATTTCAATTTCTGTAATTGTAGAAGTAAATAAAAAAAAACAGCATGCACACTAACAGGTTTGAAAAGTGTTTATAGTAACTGAGGAGAAATAGCAAAGTAATGGAACACTGGAGTGGCTGGGAAGGAGGCTGCTGCTGGGGCTGTAGGGGTTACTGCAGGAGGGGCTGTTCTGGGGGGCACAATCTATTACCCTGCCTAGGGCCCCATTTAACCATGATCCAGCTCTGGTATTTTGCACTGTTTACTATAAATGATCAGAAGTTGGAATGACATTATCATATCCTTTGGGAAGTCATCTATTCCAGGGAACTGCCAAATTGGCAATGTCCCCTGAGAACTGACCCAGTTGTCTGGCATTTGGGAACTTGTGTGTACAGTGACATAACTTTTGACCAACATATGCCCAGAGTCATAAGAAAGTCTTTCTGTATTGCACAGCTTATAAACAAATTGATTGTGACTAGATCTAGAGATGTTATTGTCCCCTTTACAAAGCCCTCATTAGGTCAATAATTTTGTATAATTCCACTTTGGCATGTATCTGTCCAGACCCATGCAAGAATTGGAATACCCACAGAGACACCTTACTAAAAGGATACAAGTCCTAAACAATAGGTCTTGCATGGACCACCTCAAAGATTTATCACCATACTCAGTATCCTACAGAGTCCTTAGACATGATGTGTCTGGCATACAAGGCATCCTACAACCTAATACTGATGGACCTACTGAACATCAACAAGTCAAATGGCATCAGAAATACTCAGTACAGGTATTTAAACTGAATGTTGTGTAGAGATGGATATATCACAGAGGCTACCACTGTTCCAGAACAGACTATTCAAGTAAAACAAAGCTCATCCCTATCCATATTCAAATGCAACTTGGATCTAAGCATGGGTAATAGAAAATGTACTCCAGGATTGCCCCTCTTGCCACTTATGGAGAGAGGCAGTTCCTAAATGCTGCATCCCTTACATGGGTCTCCTCAAATTATCTATGGTATGATCACAGTTATTCTCAATAGAGCTAATATACAATTATCAGCCATGGGATAGGTAAGACCAATCAGGAAATGGTAATTCAAGCACCAAAAGGGAAATTTGATAAGCTAAAAATGTCCTCCATGTGAACCTATGTTGTGGTACTAAACAGTTTTAAAAAAATGCCCTTTATAGATCACTATGTGCCCCTCTCACTCTCCTCCCCCAAGCCTTCAACAGCTTCCGGTGCCTCTGTGCCTACCTACCCTGACTGGTGGACTTCATTGAGTGTTAAACTATGCAATGGATGAGGGAAATATGACTCACTCCATTTACCATGGCCTGACAAGGTGTTTGACAATATTAGGCCAGCAGGCCTTGCTGAAAACTGTGTAGGTTATTTACAGAGTGGTATGCTAGCTGGTGGATAGGCAAGTGTCTGATAGTCATAATCTGGGAAGATAGCATTGGGAGACCTATTGCTAAAATGATGCCAGTCTCCAGTGGATTTACCCGGGCATCATTAATGGAGTACCCTTTCTCACCATTCCCTCCCCTGTTATCACAACCACTGTCAGTGACCTCTGACTGACTACATTAGCAGGTGATTGCATATTAGTACTTGTCACTGAATCCCACACAGAACCAATAGTTATCCAGGATGGCCTGAGACACACATTCAGTTGTTGTTAGAGCCACAGGCAAATAGTAAATGCCAACGACTGCACAATACTATCCTTTGAGAAGTCATCCACCCCTGGAAAATATGGTAGTGTCCACAAACCACAAACAGTTGGGCCATTACTCATGGAGTTATGGACACAGAGAGTAATGTAGCTTTTGACTTTCACTGGTCAGTAAGATGTGGAGATCCATTCAATTTTGTACAACCTATACAGAAAGGTATGGTATGTAAATCCCAGTCTGTTATTGTTATACTGAATTTGGCACTCATCACATCTATCATTGAATGCAATGGCACCTTTTCTATGTCACTACACAGGCAAATCTTACAAGTGTAGCAGCCACACAGGTTCCATGGTAAACCAATACACATTGTAGATAACATGTCCTATGCAGTCTATGTCAATACTGTACATGTGTACTATGTGTCCTACATGCTTTGGAGGGGATGTGTATGGCTGCCATACAGGGAGGTGCCAGATCCCACTGTGTACCTCCCATGTATCCAAGACAGGATTAAAACGTCTTACCTCTTCTACACACCTACACCATTATTATGGTACAAATAGTACATGGTGGAGAGAAAGGTATGTAACACAGACACTACACCCTATATGTAACACCTCCCATGCACATGAAGCACACATCTGCTGTAAGACACATCATGTGCAAGTTACACAATGGGATGCAGAACAAGACAATAATGACTGGTATAGGACAAATGTCTGTAATGGACACAGGAAATTTGTAGATGGGTCATCTCTACTACCAGAGCTTGTAAATGTGTTAGCTCCCGAAACCCTGGTGACACTTATCAAGGGTATCAGACCTTTTCATAGATTAGGGATACATGAGTTAGTTGAATGATACCATTGTCCTTGTTAGCCTGGTTACACATATGAACCTATGGAGCCATGCATCTATAGTGCTGTACCTTGCTGAAGACATATTTCTTCTGTGCTGACATTTCATCCTGTGCTGTGACTTCTATGGGTTTATTGCCACTGTGTATCCATAGCTGCCTCTACAGACTCCTGAAAGTGAAACATAAACAAGTACACGACACACCTTTTTACTTCATACAACATAAGGTACACACAATTATGTGGCTTACTTATTACAAATAGCATACAGGATCTGTCAGTAACCAGTACAAGTGGCATGGCAAAGCAACACTGCATTACACAAGATGTATTAATTTATATAGTAACCATTTGCATCAGACACATAGCTGTCAGTAACCAGTACAAGTGGCATGGCAAAGAAACACTGCATTACACAAGTACGTATTAATTTATATAGTCACACTGTGCATCAGACACATAGCTTTATTATCCTGCAGCGATAATGAGGATGACAGGGATGTAGCACAGGTATCACCACTTGCACAGGGTGTTGTGTGGGGCTGCAGGAGGTCTAGGCTGACCCAATAGTTTGAAAGCACATGTGTGAGTCAGGAAGGGAAGCAGGTAAGATGGACCATGGAAATGTGCCATGTGTGTCTGTATGTGACCTGAATTTGACAGTGGTGCGGGAGTGTGTGAATGAACACAGTCTAGCTTAGTGCTAGCCCTACATGTATGTATGTTGGACAGCTTTGAACAGCAGATGGGGTTGCTGACCTGCATCCATTAGTCCTATGCTCAACTACAACCAGACATTCCAGCACAGGCAATGTGCATTCCAAGACAGATATACTGAGATCTGTCTCAGACCATCTTCTTTCCACTGCATCAGTGAACCAATCCAGGAAGTCAACATTGAGGTGGAGGCAGTCAAGGATATCAGACTGTGCTGCATCCATAACCCTGAGCATATGTTTGAAGTTCCTTTCAGAATGTGCCTGTGCTTCCATGATGGCCTGAAACATACCCTGAGTGACCCGTGATGTGACACCTGCAACAGGTGGTGGAAGGACAGCAAGCCTACAAGCACCCTTATCAATCTGCCTGTGTGGAATCTCTCCAGCTCTCTGGCTATGGCTAGTGTCTGCACTCACTGGAGCCATATTTGCTACATTTTCCTGTTCAATGTCCCCACCCTCTGACTGTCCAATATCTGTGGCCTCTGGGGACTGGATATGTGTAGGCATACTGTCTGTGTGCGGTGACAATGAAGGCTGAAGAGGGATGTCAACCTCTGGGAAAGATTCAGCCCCTAAAACCCCCAACTGTGCCTCATTCTGGCAACCATCATCAAAGTTGGAAGAGACACTGCCATCAGGTTGTGGTTGAGACATAGACCAACCCCCTGGTCACCTGTGATAAGAAATGGAAAAGCAGTACATTAATATCTGCACTATTATGCTCTGCAGTACTATGTTGCAATATATGTAAAGCTCTATACATTGTTGTCACTAATACAGACCTGTTTAACACCCAGCTCCATATAGTAGGACATGAGGACATTACTTTTCCCACAAACAGCTGTGGTTACTTTTAAATGAAAGCTCCTTACACAGCAATCTTATCAGCAACAATGAGGTACACTTTTGACATTTGTGAAGACTCTGCACAGTTGACACATTTGACAATCTGTAATGTCCTGACAATACCATCACATCTATCTCTGTGGTCATACCTACAAGCCATATGTAGGACTCTTAACATGTGTACAGTCAGAAAATATCTGTGCAGTTGGCAGTCATGCAGACAGTACAGCAATACAGGCAGCAGGCCTGGGATAACATCTTTGGGAATATGCTGCTGTAAATCTACATCTGTAACAAAACAGTGTCATGCTTGCCAGGAGCAGGACCACAGCCTTGTCCGATACCTGACAGACCTGTGAAAAGTTGAGGGGGAGATAATGTAAGTGCCACCACATGTTACACTATGACAAGGTAATACATCCATATATCTCACATTTACATTAGCTACTGTGTTAATTGTTATGTTGGTCAAAATCTGGGCATGTGATTCAAACTGCAGTTAAACCTTCCCCCCAAAGAACAAAGACCTGACACCCACATAAACGTATGTACACCCTTACACACTGAATGCTACAGTATTCCAATGATGATCAAACTAAGCTTACCTGCATACTCCTCTGCCATGGAAACTGTGGCATTCACATCCACAATGTACTGTGAGCTGTCATGTGCTCCTAAGCTTACCAGGAATTCCTCAGTGGCCAAGAGTGTTTTTTCTGCTGCAGGCCCTCCACTGGTGACACCACAATCCCTGGCTACATCTGCTGCTCTTTTGCTTGCAGCATTAATCATATCTGTTGCATGGTGTCGAACCTGCTGATATGTCCTGCTCTGACAACCTATGGCATTCACATCACAGACAAGGTCAGTCCACAATGCTGCCCGCTGTTCCCTGCTTTGCCTCTCCTGGACAGTAGGAGTTCATGGTGTTGATGGAGGCCTTCCAGTATTATATCATTCTCTGCACTCATGAAAGTGGCACGGTGTCTGGGATACATGTTTTCTGAAAGACAACAAAATGGGAACACATGTCAGGATTACATAAGTGGAAGTACACAATGTAGCGATACAACAAGAACAGAATGGCTGACAGTAACCACTGCTTGAGCATACATGTCATATTCCACAGTGTGCAAACATACTAACCGTGTGGATACGACTAAGATACTAGTGATAGTCAGCCATTCCCATGTGTGCCATGACACATACTGCTGTATGATCATACACCCAACACTGGAGTCTATTGTAGTGTGTCCCCTTGGGGCAACCCCTCTGATTAATATGTAAAAACAACAGTGCCAAACAAATAGCAGTGTGCTGACAACCAAACAAAACGAAAAAATGAACTGCAGACCTGCTGGCAAAAAAAAACAAGTAAACCAGAAGCCAAAAATTTAGCTCTTTCATCCACTGTTTAATACGTGAACTTCCTCAGAAACATTTTCAAATGATTTCCAGTTCCTTAAATAACTTACTAAACAGGAAATTACATCATGACCATCAAACTGAAAAAATAACAAATGTGATTTTCTACAAAAATGAAGTATTGTAATAATGATAACAAATAAAAAAAAATATATATATATATATATATATATATATATATATATATATATATACAAATGAATGTATATACACATATATACACATACATATGTATAAATGCAAAAATACAATCATAAAAAAACAGTCATAAAAATGCAGTGTAAATTCATGCTGTGTGAATAGCATAGTAATCAACTTGAGCATATGAAATGCGTATCCAAAGATCTCTCCCACATAGACACAACAATCACATGCATACACACACCCGCACGCACACACACACACACACACACACACACACACATACATATGCACATATAGACATGTACCCCCCCACACAAACACACACACACACACACACACACACACACACACACACACACACACACACACACACACACACACACACACACATAGAACCAGTCACTATGAAAATGTAAAATACACATGTGAAAAAATATATATGTAAATGTCGTAAAAAATATATGTGACAATATAAAAATAATGATGATATATACACACAAGTACACACACCAAAATGTATATAATATAATATATATAAAATGTAATATATGTATAAAACAAAAAAATATGTATATATATGAATAACGTAAATCATATCATGTCTCTGAAGGGAATCAGAGTGATATGAACATGTATGTGTACACACATGTACACCTCACACAAAACACACATGGATCGCATGCATATGGTCTCAAACACCTATCTATATTTCAAAAAACATTTTAAATTAATATAATCATTGAGGCCAGGCAACCTATCAGCCCCCAACAAAAGTTGCCACAATGTCTCCTTGCATTCTAAGACATTGATTAAATCTCCTCCAAATTCACTAGTGTTGATTTTTTCTAAAACTGAAAATTGAAATTTCTCAAAATCTCTACATGTTAAAGAATGTTTGGCCAAAGAATTAAACTGATCTTTGTTTTTATAACCAAATTGTGCTCGTAGATCCTTCTTTTTAGAAGCCTTTTAGTTTTTCCTATGTAATAATGTTCACATGAAACATAATTGGCGATGTAAACAGCATAATCGGAATTACAATTTTAATAACTCTTAGACCAAATGGTGTAATTAAGAGATTTTATGAATACACTAGTACTGTTACTAATAAATCTACACTGCCTACAGTTATTGCATGCATAAGTACCCCTCTTAATACTGGCTGCTCTTGTCATGTCCTGATACCTATAATGATCTATGTCCAGGAGACATTGTGGCAACTTTTGTTGGGGGCTGATAGGTTGCCTGGCCTCAATGATTATATTAATTTAAAATGTTTTTTGAAATATAGATAGGTGTTTGAGACCATATGCATGCGATCCATGTGTGTTTTGTGTGAGGTGTACATGTGTGTACACATACATGTTCATATCTCTCTGATTCCCTTCAGAGACATGATATGATTTACATTATTCATATATATATATATATATATATATATATATATATATATATATATATATATATATATATACATATTTTTTTGTTTTATACATATATTGCATTTTATATATATTATATTATATACATTTTGGTGTGTATACTTGTGTGTATATATCATCATTATTTTTATATTGTCACATATATTTTTTACCACATTTACATATAGGGCAGGATTCACAAAGGCTTGTACGGAGTGTAAGAGACGTGTAACACTCCATGCAAGCCTCGCGAACCAGGAACAGCCCTAAACTCCGTGTAAGAGACCAGCTAAAACGTCTCTTACACGGACTCTGCGTGGACATGCTAAATACCTCACTTGCAGCCGAAATGTATGCAAATGAGGTATATTAGTGATCCACAAAGCAGAAACCAGCCCGTGTAAGAGAGTTTTAGCTGCAGAAATGTACTCAGTTGACAACTGAGTACGTTTCTGCAAATTTCACAATGGAGCCATGTCAGCTCCAAATAAAGGGCGCATATGTGTCAGGCAGCATGCCAATGGCCAAATATGTGGCCATTGGCAAGGTAACCCAATGCAAAAATAATAAAAATATAATTTTTTTAACCCAGCGCAGCCCCACGCAAACGGGCTGCGCTGTATAAAACATAAAAATGAAGGTTACAAACCCACAAATGTGCGTGTTATGCAATACATGGAATTACAATGCAGGGACCAGCAGACCAAAAACAACATGGCCACCGTGTAGTGGTTGCTAAGGGGGGAAGCTGAGTGTAAGAAATGTAACTAAGCATTAGTAGGCAATCTCCAATCTCATGTGAATGAGGGTTAGGATACTGAATCTCACAGTCACATAGCAAATGAGCACAGTCTGAGTAGTGTAAGAGATACACAAGGGGGAGGAATAGAGTAGGAGATAGGTGACATCACAGGGGGGGAATGGTAGAAAGAAATGCAGTTCATTGGAGGTCAGTGTAACATGACAGATGACAGACACAGATCAGGGAAAGAGGAGTGCCACAAGATAAGTGTGGGAAAGTCAAGAAATGGAAGGTGTACACTGTTACTTACACGAAAGTTTCTTGCTGGGCGTGTATGCGCACATGTGCATGCCATGAAGCACGAGTAGGGCAGACTGAGCATGTGGGAGCATGTTGGTAGATGTTTAACACTGTTTGCGCTGGTGTGTGCGCGTGTAGGGCAGGCTGAGCATGTAGGAGGCTGTTGGCAGACTTGTAACACAGTTTGCATGGGTGTGCATGCGTTTTAACCCGAATAAGTAGATTCTGAACCATGTAAGCACGTGTGTGCGCGTGTAAGCCACTGTGAATGTGTTTCTGCTGGTATGCACGTTGCTCCCCCCTGAGGAAACAGAAAGGAAAAAGGAAGCAACAGAATTAGTAGGAAGCTAGCAGGGAATACTGCTGAAGCTAGCAGGTGAAAACAATTAGAAGCAGGCAATTACACAGGCAGAATAGTAGCCCAGCCCAGCACTTAAAACTCTGCAAACAGTAGTGCAGGATGTTTCTCTTAAGAGACACTGCAAGACAGGAGTAAGCTAATAGAAGTGAAAACTGAAAAAGCTTCACTCAGAGCAGAAATGTTAGGGGCTGCCATAGCTGTCATAATGAGACATAGGCGACTTGCTGAGGGTGGTGACAATGCAGATGGTGCCAGACAACCCACACTGAGGAGACGGAGAAGAGTGTACAGGCCCAGGGTCACCTACCACGGGTTACATGAGCTGGAGATAGTAGAGAGCTATAGAGTGGACAGAGAGCTCCTGCAGCAAATAGTTGAGCTGTGCAGGCCACGCCTCACACACAGAACCAACAGAGGGGAACCCATCCCAGTGGAAACCAAGGTATGTGTTGACCTAAGAATACTAGCAACAGGTACCTTCCAGAGACCAACTGGTGATATGATAGGGATATCACAGGCATCAGCCTCCAGGGTACTGCACCAGATCCTGGATGCCATGTCAGCACATGTCGGTGATCATGTATATTTCCCCAATGCCCGTGAGGTATTGGCCAGCAATATGTGTCTCTACCAGCAAATAGCGGAATACCCTGAGGTAGTGGGTGCAATAGACTGCACGCACATACGCATCAAAGCACCAGCCGGTGAGCGGGGTAGGGCCTACATTAGCTGCAAGGGCTTCCCCTCCATCAACTGCCAGGTCGTGTGTGATGCCCAGGGCATAGTAATGAATGTGTGTGCTGGCTGCCCTGGGAGTTACCATGATTCCCACATCTGGCATTTGACGCAGCTGTACCAGACATTTGCCAATGGGGACATCCCACATGGACACCTAGTGGGGGATGCAGGTTATGCACTGGAGCCGTGGCTGATGACACCCATCAGAAACGCCCACACACCTGAACAGGAACGCCATAATGAGGCACATGCACAAACACGTAATGTAATAGAGCGTGTGTTTGGGCTGCTCAAGTCACGGTTCCGGTGTCTGGACACATCTGGTGGAGCCTTGCAGTACACACCAACTACATGTACCCAAATTGTCATGGTATGTGCTATGTTACATAATATGATCTTGCGAAAACAGCTGCAGCAGGACCAGCATAGGGCTGGGCCAAACAGCCCCCCACCATTGCCAAGGCCATCACAGGCAGAGCATGACTCGGAGGAGGAACAACCTGAGCCTGCCCCAGTAGGCAGAAGGAGGATGCCCAGTATGCCCTGGCCTTGGCAAAGAGGCAACACATAGCACATACACTGGCTCAGTAGGAACCCTGGGAATGATACCCACTCTGACTCACTCAAATAATAACATGGATGCCTAAAATGACATGACCTGCTCACAAACATGTACAGGGAAGTGTAATATGCGCATCCAACAGAGGCAGCCCTGCAGCACCACCTGAGGCATGAATGCCATGTGTTAAGTAATGTAACACCATGTACTATATGCACACCTGAGCACCCTGACTAACATCCACCCTCACCAAGCATGAAGCCACAAAATGATGATGGGATGATCAAGTGCAATAACTGGCTGAAGTAATGCAGTTAGTCAAAGGGGAGCCAATGTGTTTCAGGCTGGGAAGACATGCGGAGCATGACATGATGCACCACCTGCTAGGGGTGGCATGCACCTATCATTCCATGCCCCATGGATACTGTCAAAGGCTGTCAGTACCCACAGCATGCCCTGAATAGGTAAGTCTCAAAACACAAACCCACCTTCATAGGTACCACAAGGGATAGGAACCTAGATGTAATGCTACCCAATGACAGAAGTCTAAACAGCAAGATGTGTGCAGTGTAAACGCACACAGTATGGAGAATGTAGATATCAGTCCTGTAATAGAGAACTGGGTCAAGGCTCACATCAGCACCCTAACATACCAGGTCACACCTCATACTGTGCTGTACAGCCGCAAAACATGGAACAAGCTACAAAAGGAGGGTGACTAGCAATAAATGTCAAGGGTAACCACACCCCCATGTTGGTACCACAACAAGAAGCAGCATGGATTAGCCATGGTCAAATACCAATGGCTAAAACCGCCTCCCAATATATAGCCTGCTGCAGACTACTGTCCTAATACCAAGAACTGCACCTGGGCTATGTTGGAATACATGAATATATCAAGCCCCCCAAACAACATTATATTGCTTGACTGAAAATACCTAGACATACACTGGGAGCATTATACTAGCACCAACATATTTGGAGAAAAGTTCCCAGAATCCATAAACCAAAATGCCCAGGAACAACATACCACTCCCACAAGAGGGGTAAGCATACTGGATGTGATAATCAGCAACATGTGTACTGGATGGCAAGATGAGAAGTGTATCCTTCAATGGTAAGACCAGACCATAGAGTAATCACACTGGATATACACATCCTGACCCCAGTCCCTGGCCAGAATAGCACAGTGAAAAACATGTGTAAAGCATAGGTTGCACCCCTCTAGACCAATGTGGAATCCACAAAAGGCCTGTGCAAGTGCAGAATATGGGACACACCACAGAACATGTTATACAGGAATTCCATGAACACAGCCAGGAATGCTTGGAGTATGTAATCACAAATAACAACAAGACACAATGCCATACACGCAGGCATCTGGCATGCTGGACTCCAGCCATTACCAAACCATGCAAGAGAATGAGGAAGCTACCAGATGATAGAGCAAACATAAAAAGGGAAGTAATCACTGATCAGTAGTATGGCAATAACATATGTCCACACATACAATCCACTAAGGCCAGCCACAACAAGTAGACTCTGTGAATCCAGACACAATGTGACACCTGTCCCAAGTACACAGACAACCACAACTCCCCCCAATAAATACAAATATATGTGATAGATGCAACCATGTATCCAAACCAGAGGCTGAGCTCCCCCAACTCAGTACTGTCAAAACTAGTCAGGAGGAGAAGGTAACCACATACACCACAAACCCAGTCCCACATAGACCTACCACAACTGTAAACCAAACATATAAACACAGAAAAACATTCCTGGAGGCCCTAATTACAAACACACCACACCAACAGAAGCCTCCAAAGCAGATCACAAGCAACCACAACCTCCAAACATAGCACATGCAACACATAGTACACAAAGCTGGTGTGCCAAACAGTCATAGGCCAGAAGGAGAAACAACATGCCTGATACAGTTGTAATAGGTGTCTGTATAGGCAGACACACTGCTGTCCCACTCAAAAGACTGAACAAGGGAAAGGGTACAGTAAGCTGCCTGTAGGCTGCCACAATATGCCACATAACACAAGTACGCAGGTCACCTCAAAGCAAGCAGAAATATGATGCACTCAATGTCCATGCTAGTGTGAATGACCTGAGATGTACCTCCCTGGGCTACATGAAAAGAGACATGGATGAGCTCTCTGAATATGTACCCCAGGCCGGTATGACACTGGCCATGTGCAGCATCCAACCCTCACCAAGAATGATGCCACAGTACAAACACAGAATGATCATGTTTAACAGGTGGCACAGTTACAGCTGTCAGTCCAAGAGGGTCTAATGTCTGTCTGCCTGAGATGTCAAGCATGACAAGCCATGCTGCTGTTCCAGGGATGGCTTGCACCTGTTACCCCTGTGTGTCTGGATACTGGATAAGGCCTTTGCCACCTCCATAGAGCCGTATGTAGGCAAGGCCAAAAAGTCTACCCACCACCCTAGAAAACATAAGTGGTAAGAAACATAAGGGTAATGCTGACCAATGCCAGATATGTAAACTGCAATATGCATGCCCCTGAGGCACTTCCCAGGATGGAGAACATTGATGTCTGTGCAGTGACAGAAGCCTGCTGCAAGCCTAGTGATAGCACACCAGCACTACCAGGTTATACCACATATCATGCGTTATGGCCCCAACACCTGGACCAAAACATCAAAGTAGGGGGAGTACCCATATGCAGCACAGACACCCATACAGCCAGGTAACTGACAATGCACAAAGCAGTGGAGACCACCCATGTGCACCTAAGTGTAGTCAAAACTGCTGTACAGTCTGTAGCATGCGACAGACCACACTCTCACACACAAGAACTCCACCCAGACATCCTGAAGACACTGAACAGTATGAATGTCCCACCAAATACCAGACAAGGTACACACAAATTACCACATAGGTTGCAAACCATTATGTATGCAAGGAGTAATCAGGGACCTAGGGACACAAGTCGACAGTACACTGTCATGTGACACTCACAATGCCAATGTGGCTAGGAAGATTGTCGATATTGGACTCCGTATCATGAAAGGATTCACATCTACATCAACAGAGGTCACTGTGGCACTGTACTGTTCCCTTATCAGACCCATAATCTAGTACAATGACTCATATGGGATGTACCGTACGTGACACCTGCAGCGGTTCGGAATACTTCATAGTTACCCCACCAAGAGGATAAAGGGTGTGAAATATATGTCATATGGTGCCTGGGTGTAGACACCCCAGCTGAATGCAGTCACAGACTGCCTACACAGAGGCATTCTATGTCTGTTGCACAAGGCCATGTCCAACACAGGAGTAATGCACATGCTCCACCACAGGAAATCAAAGCCATTGGAGCTGTGAGAGTGACAGATGTCAGCCTCAACACATACTAAAATAGGATGTGCTGGAGGGACATATACATAACCCAGAGGCTCCCCACACCCAGAAACAGGATCCCAATCCATGTTAGGCAGAGCCCCTCACTGACACCCCTCAACAGGGATATTGCCAAGTGGATGGATGATCGTACATGTATACTGGGGGTCTTCACTGTGTCACGACCAGACAGAGGCACAGTAAAGAAATTCATAAATGGCCATAATAGTCACATAGCAAGGGGCAGCGAAAGACACACACACTCTGGCTAGGCTTACTAATGCCCTAGGGTGGATAGCCTAGTATGAACCCATGAACCTATGAAGATACAAATTGTACAGGACACTAAGGATAATCACAAGGCTTACTTAACTGATGGTAGGAACCATGTTGGGCATCCACAGATATGCTCGAATCACACAGATATTACAAACAACATACCAAACACACACACATATTGCTAACATACAACCTGACAGGTGCAGTGCAAACCCCCCCCCCAGAATGCAAAATATCTATCCCAGCAGACTGCTGGTCCCCTGATATTGCAGATGCTGAGGTAACAGCCATCATCTGCAAAGCAAAACACACAGCAGCAAAGGTATGTGATGGTGTCCTGGGCTGAGGACAACATGGACTCCAAGAATAATGGAATGCCAAATCACACTACTGCCCAATGTCAGCCCTACCACAGGATATGTACCCAAAGAGCAGTGTACAACAACAGTGGTCCTTCACAACAAAGGTGTTGCCTGAATGGATACTGCAAACTACCACCCCAGGATCCTGATAAGCTTGGTCTGCACAGCTATGGAAAGGATCAGTATGTACCGCAGACATAAAGCTATTGTGGACCTACTGATACTGGACCCTACACAGTGTGGCTGTCGTAACTGCAGATCCTGCCCCTAAACATGTTTGACCCATTTGAAGCAGTCATTAAGGTCATTAATGAGGGCAATGTGGTCCACACAGCGTAGCTGGACCGTGCATATGCTTCTAGACAATACCCTACGAGTTCAGTATGGATATGTTCACCAGCTTAAATATATACCCCTATGTCAGTAGAGGGGTTGCAAACCAGACCAAGGACAGAACTGACATGGTCAGACATGCTGCATCTTGTCAGACTACAAAGCAGATATGAGTGGCATCCCACAAGGCCTGGTCCTGGGCCCCCCCGTTCTGTATATATGTCCCATAGGTATAGGCCAACATGGAAGGACTGTGACTGAACATGTATGCAGAGGAGTACAAACAGCCCACCATATCCGACCCCCAGCTGACACAAACAACCCACAAAAGGGCCTCCTACAAACAGACAACTGGAGCCATAGCCATGTCAGCAAGCTAATTGTAGAACTGTGTATAGACAACCACCGTGGATATACAGTAAGTGCCCACAAATTACCACAAAGGTGTTAACCCATTACGTACCTAACATGTAATGAGAGACCTGGGGACAAAAGGTGATAGATATCCTGCACTGGACAAACATGTGGCTGTAGTGTTCGCAGAAACATACTATATACCCACCCAATCATGAAGGTTGTCAGATGTAGATAAGGGGAGGTCACTGTGGCTCTGCAGTCATCCTTCATCAGCGTCACAATTGACTACAATAGCCCCTGTGGGATATACCTCAGCAGACACCTCCATCAACTGTAAAGTCCATGACAGTACCCCACCAGGAGTAGCAAAGAGTATGAACAGATGCCATGTGTTGCCTGAGTAAACAAACTGCAGCCCCACACACTGCCATACTGACCAGCTACAGGCAAGCTGTGCCTGATGTATGAAGCCATGTCCAACCTGGAATCAATGAACATGCTGCACCTTGTACAATCTGAATGGCAGTGAGGTATGCACATGAGAGACTTGAACCCCAGCACTGACATACATATGACAAGCTGTACAGAATGATCCATAACACAGAAGGCACCCCCACTCTTCAGTAAACTCCTGGTACAGGTCAGCCAGAGAGTCACCTATTGACACCCCTCAAGAGGAATCCTGATGAGTGGATGGGAGGTGGTAGGCTAACCCTGGGTATCACTGTTATGTCAGAGGTAGACGGAGGCACAGTATACTAACCATGACATATGTCATGGCAAACTCCAGTTACAATGTGTGTCGAAGGACAAACACCCCCTTTGACTAGCATCAGAAATGGCCTAGGGAACATCACTAGTGTTTGCCAATGTCCACCCATGTTGTGGAATACACTACCAATGTTGGACGAGCCTGGTGAAGGTAGTCCATATCTGAACATAATGCAACATGGTCATATGTGCACAACTGGCCCCTACACAGTCTGTTGTGCTCACTATGAAGATGGCAAGCAGTGATAGGACTAAAGCCCAGCATACTGTCCACCACAGTGAAAGTACTGAACCAGTACACTATACGGTACTACAGTGTTAGGTCATTATGAAAGTATGTTGACAACTGTCTGCAAAGTATCCCATGCAATCCCTGCAGACACAGTATAATCCCTGTTGTGGCAGACATGAAGCAGTTGGCCAGTTAGTACACAACATGACACCCAACACACAACCATAAACGGGAGATATTGTTGAACTTCACACACACCCAAATATGTGGTGGACTTCAGAGTGCAACATATGGAAAGCTCACACTGGGCAAGCTCGCACACTTTGATAAATGAGGCATATGTCAGACATCATGCCATGGAAAGGCTGAACTGGGCATGCTTACACACTTAGGCCATATCTCCGTTTAGCAGTTGGCCACACATATCTGGTATTTGTACGTGTCATTCCAGGAACCAACCACAACACAGCAATCTGCCCAGTGCACACAGTAAATGACTACAGAGACATAAGTGATATAGTGGATCGCCGTCATATGCAAACATCTTCCACAGATACACAAGTCGGTCATAGGAACAGGGAATGCTATGGCAATAAAGACCTGCAAACAGTAGAACAGCACAACAAATATTGTGCATCTGACAATTGAACATATGGGTGTAGAGGTCAATACTAGGCTTGTTGCCCTAGGGAATGACAGCTCAGCCAGAGTGTGCTTGGCATCTGCATCCCCAGTACAGTAGGCTACTGTGCCACTGTAAAGTAGGTCACATAAGGCAACGTGTGGGGCTAGTGAGCTGTGCCTCTGTCAAGCAGGGGCACAGTGGAGATCCCAGGGTTTGAATGTGCTAAGCCACAGCCATGTTGTCGGTGTGTGCTGGAAGAGGGTTGCTGAGGATCTCTAACAGTAAGTGGCCATCAATAACAGACTGAGGGGAGCCCTATCTGCATTCTCTGGACAATTCCACTGTCAACACTGTCGTGATGATTATGTGTGAATGAAGTGCCATGCCGGAACTGTTCACAGATGTCCTCCCTCAGTGGGCTACAGCTCTGCAGTGTATTAGCTCACTCTGTCTGTTGTACGGCTCATATATGGCTGGTGTACACCTGACAGGTGTCTTGTTGTGGAACAGTCATGGGTATATGTGGGATAGCATGATCAATGCAAACCGTACACATGCTCATAGAATGCAATTGTCAAGGATTATGCTGAGTGGCCAGAATAGTCCCCCAACATGGGTCCTCTGAAGTCGTCCACCCCAGTCTTCACAAGTGTAGAGTCTGCTTGTGCTAAATACAGTTTGTGTGCAGTGTCAACCTTGCCTGGGGGTGGAGATGGGATATGGATGTCCAGGGAAAGGTGGGTATGGTCAGATATCAACAATGGTGGTCTACCTCTAGTGTGGAACAGTGAGTACCAATGTTGCAGATGGACTGGTGCAATATGTATTCCCCATGTGGCTGTGGTGTGTGGTTCTGCCATAGCACATGGACCCACAAATTGTAGTGGCTGTAGGGTAAAGTGGTAGAGGCCTGAGTAGTTCTCACACACAATATGCCTGTACCTGATGTTAACAACTGGAATGGTGTATGTGAACACATGCATATCCCAGCACTGTTCACAGGGAAGCTAAGTGTGTGTCCTGGATGTGGGTGTGGTGTTCTGGACTGGTTGTGTTGTGTGTTACAGGTCCTGTGGTCACAAAGCATGGTATAGAACATAACCTGCCAGTGCGATGTGCATATCTGACCCTGATGTAGGTGGCTGCAAATGCATATATATGCTATCCCCCACCTGACAGGTAGTACTACATATACATACCACTGTAGAAATAAAGATGTCAGCACCCTATAAATACTGCAGCTGCAGAACAAATGCCCAGTAATTTGCATAGTGCGCTCTGCTAATGCGTTTTCCTGAAGTGTCATAATATAGTTAGATAGGGGTTTGAATCCTGCAAATGCTCAGTGTAGGTGGGTGAGAGGGGTTTGTGTGTGTAAAAGCCTGTGTGACAGAAATGTCCCTTTTGGCAACTGGGAAAACACACTACAGGATGCACATTCCCCTTTCTAAACACTGATGATGTCAGCACCCTATAAGTACAGCAGGAGAAGGGAAACCTCCCCGTAATGCGAATAGCGTGCTCCACTAATGCATCCGTCTCGAGTGTCAGAACATAGTTAGGTAGGGGTTTATATCCTGTAAATGCTCAGTGTGTGCAGAGGGGGTTAAGGTGTGTGCAAGTCTGTATGAAAGAATTATCCCTTTTGGCAACTAGGAGAACACACTACAGGATGCACATTCCCCTTTCTAAACACTGATGATGTCAGCACCCTATAAGTACAGCAGGAGAAAAGAAACCTCCCAGTAATGCGAATAACACGCTCTGCTAATACGTCCATCGTGAGTGTCATAATATAGTTAGATAGGAGTTTGAATACTGCAACTGCTCAGTCTGTGTGGAGGGGGGGGTTAGTGTGTGTGCAAGTCTGGGTGATAGAGGTGTCCCTTTTGGCAACTGTGAAAGCACTCTACAGGATGCACATTCCCCTATCTCAGCATGGATGATGTCAGCACCCTACAAGTACAGCAGGAGAAGTGAAACCTCCCAGTAATTCGAGTAGCACGCTCTGCTAATGGGTCTGTCACGAGTGTCATAACGTAGGTAGGAGTTTGAATCCTGCAAATGCTCAGTGTCTGTGGAGGGGGTTAGTGTGTGTGCAAGTTTGTAGGAAAAAAATATCCCTTTTGGCAACTAGGAGAACACACTACAGGATGCACATTCCCCTTTCTAAACACTGATGATGTCAGCACCCTATAAGTAAAGCAGGAGAAAAAAAAACCTCCCAGTAATGTGAATAGCGTGCTCTGCTAATGCGTCCGTCTCAAGTTTCATAGCATAGTTAGGTAGGGGTTTGAATTTTGCAACTGCCGAGTGTGTGTAGAGGGGGATTAGTGTGTATGCAAGTCTGTGTGAAGGAGATGTCCCTTTTGGCAACTGTGAAAGCACTCTACAGGATGCACATTTCCCTATCTCAGCACGGATGATGTCAGCACCCTATAAGTACAGCAGGAGAAGGAAAAACCTTTCAGTAATTCAAATAGCGTGCTCTGCTAATGCGTCTGTCATGAGTGTCATAGCATAGTTAGGTAGGGGTTTGAATCTTGCAAATGCTCAGTGTGTGTGTGGAGAGAGTTAGTGTGTGTGCAAGTCTCTATGAAAGAAATATCCTTTTTGGCAACTAGGAGAACACACTACAGGATGCACATTCCCCTTTCTAAACACTGATGATGTCAGCACCCTATAAGTACAGCAGGAGAAAGGAAACCTCTCCGTAATGCGAATAGCGTGCTCTGCTAATACCTCTTTCTCGAGTGTCATAATATAGTTAGGTAGGAGTTTGAAACCTGCAAATGACATGTGTGTGTGTTTGGATGTGGGGAGTTCGTGTGTGTGCAATTCTCTATGACAAACATGTTAGTTTTGGCAATCAGGAGATCACGCTACCTGATGCACATTACCCTTTCAAAACACTGATGATGTCAGCACCCTATGAGTACAGCCAGAGAAGACAAACCATCTAGTAATCCAAATAGTGCGCTTCACTAATGCGTCTTTCTCACGTGTCGTGACTTAGTTAGGTAGGGGTATGAATCCGGCAAGTGTAAGTGTGGGGTAGTAGGGTGTGTGTAATTGTAACTATGAAAAAAGAGATCCTTTTGGCAAATACTACAATACACCAGATGCTGCATATTCCCCCAATAAACACAGGGGATGTCACCACACTATCAGCGCAGCCAAACAGGGCTAGTTGGCCAGTAATGCCAATAGTGCGCTCTGCTACTGGGTCTATTACCATTGTCAGAGTACAGATAGGTATGTTTTGGTAACCCACAACTGCCATGTGTGGTTGTGTCACACATTATGACCCTGTGTGGGTCTTTGTGCATAACAATGCATGCCATTGCCTAAACCAGCAATGGCATTGCACACATGATGTATGTGTGTGACACATACACATAAATACCTGTGACCTGCAGTAGTTACCATGTCTGACACATGCCTCGAGTGGATAAATGGTATTTGCAATGCATAACAATATGACTGTGTCTTACTGTGCAGGGGGCGCACGCGGTATGTGTCTATACAGTGTGGGTGTATATTGTAAAATACCTACAGCAGGGGATACACATCTGGTCTGGGCCATATAGTCTACATGTAATCGATGTACAGGTGCTGCATGTTCCCACCTGTTGTGGGAGTGGTAACATGTCATTCCACTGCAATTCAGTGACCACATGCTGGGAACACTTCAACTAGTGTGTTGTAGCTACAGTAATGCTCACGCACAATGTTTGGCTGGATGCAGTCCAGCCATATGAAGACAGTTCTTGAGACTGTCATATTGCCAGTGTTGTTATGGAGGATAGGTGGTTTTCCTGTGTATGGGAGGGTTGTGTGTGCCAGGCTATGAACCAGACAGCAGTCCAACACACTGTTAGCTGCACATGAATAGGCCCTGATGCTTTGTGCTGTGCCAACAACCTGGAGGTGTGTGTATCTGTGGTGCCTTGGGATACCACCCCCCTGTCCATGTGTGTTACATGCATAGGGGATGACAGGCATGGTATGAGACATAACCTGGCAGTGATGGGTTGCACCTGTGAGCCATGAATCAGGACTGTGGTACTGCACAGACATTGCAGTTCACCATGCTGAGGACAGTGTCCAGTGCATGCATCTTGCGGTGTACACTGCTGGTGTTGTGTAGCAGCACTGTTAGTGTCCTAACCTGTGTGATACCCATGGAGGTGGCTATGTAATCCATGTCCTGCAGCATAAGGCAGTATGTGTGTATCAAGGAGCTTCGCCAATATACATTGGGCCATGGGTGTCACGTGCAAGCTGCCCCTTGCACATCATTGTGGCTTCCCTAGCATGTAAGCACACGTTGACAGCCAGCAGATACCCTATGAATGACATTGGAGACTGAGCAGAATGTAGACATTCAACACCCTTCCTACATATAGTGGTAGCATACCTGGTGAGGGTATGTTGGCAACCAAGATCAGGCTCATACTGGCCCATGCCAGATGCTGAGAGATCCCTTCTATGTTCCCTATCATGTAGTCCAGGGAGGTATGTCTCAGGTCATCCATAGTGGCATGGTCAATGACTGAGTCATATGTGTCCATGCCTCTGACTGACCTGTATGCATGTGTTCTGTGGTGGACCATAGTGCCCCTGAGGCATATCACTGTGACCTTCACCATATACAGCCTGTTGAGCGGGACACCACTGTAGCGCCCAAGACAGGTACCTGACACATCTGTAGCAGGTGTGTTGTGTAACCCTACAGGCTGTGAGTGTGTGGCACACGGGATGTGTGTGCCATGTGTGGCATGTGCTCTGTTCCGATGTAACATATGCCTGTGTGCCAGCTGCGGAGGTGTGTGATGCTCAGGCAGGATGCTATTCTGAGTCCCCACGTATGCCCCAGTGTGTTCAGTATGCTGTCAGTGCATGTCTATGTCTGACTTGTATTGTAGTCACTGTATTATGACATGCCACCTGACAGGGTATGACATTACTGGGTTCAGAGAGCTCATTCCCCAGATTGGCTATGTGGTGGCATCCCACACATGTGTTGTACGTTCCTGGCCAAGGGTGATGGTTGACTGCATACATGTGGCAGCTGTGACATTGCCACATGACTCACATAAACCACAACTGGACCATAGAGGTGATTCACAGGTTACCTTTGCACATGCTACCCTAGTAGTGTGATTGCCATGGTGAGTACCAACACATAGGGCCAATGGGGAACAACATACTGAAGCTGTGTATGTGTGGGTGTACTGCTACTGTTTCATAGCACTGGCATATATGACTGCACACGTGGGTAAATGCCAGGTAAGACATGTGCAATGTGTCACAGGCAACGTACATGCGAACAGGACGGACAGTGACGTTCTGTCATGTGTAAACTTGACATACGTATCGTACGCTATGCAGATGTCACTAGGAGTCAACAGAAGCACTGTAACTCTGCATTGCAGGTGGAAGCAGTGTTCCAGGGAACCCCAAGTGAACATGCATGCAAACAAAGCTACAGTGAGCAGGGCTGGAAGTAGTTCATTGTACAACAAATAAGGGGTAACACTAACAGTAAGTAACAGTGCAAATATGTAGGCACTATCAACATGTACCCAGGAATGCACAGCGCAGATGCCCATGGTAGAACTGATATTATGTCATAGTTAATTGTGATTTGGATTACATTGGTACTGCACACATATCAACATGTGCAAACATCCACATTGCATAGTTGTTGTGGGCAACTTGACACCATTACTGTACATGTCCATCATCACATATCACTACTTGCATTAGCTTCCCCCCTGTGCTACCCATGTATGTGGCTATCTGTTGACATCCTTACCACCGGCATGCAATAATGTGCAGCTGTTACACTTTGGTACGTACTATGGGTGCAGATAACAATTCAGGACAGTCATACGGTTACTGCATCAGGCATACTGGCATATACACACAGTCATATCAGCACACTGTACTGTTACCAACATGATACTACTAATACACTTCTATGTAGTCACCCTGTGCATCAGCAACATGTTTACCTGTTCCCGCAATGATGTTGGAGATTGCAGGAGGTGGCACAGTGTCATCATATGCACAGGGTGTGAATTAGCTATGCCTGAGTCTGCCACTGATACCACCAATTGACATGTGTGTGGATGTGTGTTGGTGAGGGACAGCAGTACAGGGTGGGGCACTGTTGGCGCAGTGTGTGCATGTATGTGGTAGCCCTAGGTGTTAACATTTCACATGTGTGTATGCACGCACACAGTTCCACCTCATGGCTGCCATATACTGGGGTTTGTGGACAGCCACAGACTGAACCTGGCAGGTCATACAGATCAGTGTCTGTGGGCACGGACACGGTACCTGTGCCTGGCAGGGGTGCTACAGACCATATCCAGTACTAAGCCAGACTGGGTACTGTCATCAGAAGTGGGAGTGTGTTGACTGGACACAGGTCCCTGTTGGGACTGTCCAGAGCCACGTGGACGTGGTCTCCTGGGGCATTCCGATGACAGCACAGACCCAGCATTGCTGGGGCTGCTGCTGGCACTATGGGGGCATGTGTGGGCCTGTTGTCATCTGTGCCGACTGTCAGCTGCTGCTGTTGCTGGCATACGGCCACGTTGACACCGCAACCACCCACCATTGCCCTGGCTCATGGACATTTGGTTGTGGAACTGCTGTAATATGTCCCCACAATGTCTGTCTATGACATCGGTGAAATTACGGATAGCATCCGCGATGTCACGCATACTGTCAGTCATGGCTGTGCGACATGCTCTCAGCTCCCTCAGACCCTGTTTGGTGTACCTTTCCATACGTGACTGTGCCTGCATGACAGCCCGAAACATAGCTGAGGTTGACAGACCTCTTTGGGCACATCTGCCAGAGGCAGTACACCCACGGATGCTCCCACGAGAACCCATGGGCAACTGTCTGTTTGGTACCTTCACAGGACCCTGCCCATGGCTGCTGTGTGGGGAAGCATGTGCCACAGATACCAAATTACCCTGGTCAATGCCCACTGTATCCTGTCCATCACCTAGGGACAATGGTGACAAAGGATGTACTGGCAGGATGACTGTGCACAATGATGGGGTTGACAGCAGTGTACTGTCAATTGGCTGACCAATGGCGGACCCTGACACACCTTCCTGTACCATTACACAGATATCATCATTACCAGTACCTGTGGCACCAGATTCAGGTTCCCTGCTGCAGGACACCAGAGCAGCACCAGAACCTGTGGGAGGAAGACAGGAAACACAGTTTACAGTGTCCACACAATGTTACCAGTGATGCACTTATGCACACATGCACACATGCAGACATGGACACATGCACACATGCACACGTGGACACATGCACACATGCACGCATGGTCACGTGGACACATGCACACATGCACATGTGGACACATGCACACATGTGCACATGCACATGTAGACACAGGCACACATGCACACATGCACACATGCACACATGCACACATGTACACGTGGACACAGGCACACATGCACACATGCACACATGGACACAGGCACACCTGCACACATGCACACATGGACACAGGCACACCTGCACACATGCACACATGCACACTCCACAGTATACACACAGGGCACTACTGAGTTACACTAGTGTTACTAGCACTATCAGGACTATTATAGGTATTGTTAAACACACTCAGTAGCATGGATGGCCTACCTTGCTGTAACCCCAGAGGGACCTGCAGAAATGAGGAGATTAATGTCAGTGGGCAGAACTGTGCCATTGATACTGCATATGATACAGTGCAGTAGTACACCAGTTGCCTTTCACACGTCAGCTGCTGATATTGCTAATATCACACATGCACAATTACATACTATGTTGACAGCTACATACCACGGACACACCTTACACTTGCATGAACTAACAGTGTACAGAACAGTCAAGTGTACATATGGCATATTACCTGCACACTCCATGTCATGCTGCTGTGTGGATCCAGCCTCCATCATGATGCAGGTGTATTGCTGTTGCTGTTCCAGGGCTATAGCCACAACACTTAGGAGTAGCCCCTCCAGTCTGGTGAGGGGGGGATGTGTGGCCACCCCACCTCCTGTGGCAACCTGTTGCCTGTGGATATCCGACGCACGCTGACAGACATTTCTGATTAAATCACTGCAGTGATGTTGTACCTGCTCATATGTCCTATTATGCGTTCCAATGTCATTTACCCTACGGACAAGGTCTTGCCACAGTGCAGCCCTCTCCTGCTGATTCTGGCTGATGTGGGAAAACAGTATGTCATACTCCCGCACCAGGCTCTGGTGTATCTCCTCATCTTCCGCTGCAGAGTAGGCAGGATTACGCTGATGCACCATCTCCCTGGAAGAGAACACAAACAGGATATCTGCAGACTATGTCAGCAATATATGGCACACATACTATACATGATACTCAAGTGTAGTGATATACTACTACTCCCATATGTTGCATGTGTGTGTCTCGTGGTGGATACACAAGTACATGGCCAGATATCAGTGCTTAGCCAACACCTGTGCAACAATACCTGCCACATTCAATACAACATAGTAGCATGCCCCATCGGTCAGCACACTGCGACAGGTCCAATGCACAACCTCACTCTGGGGGTTCATACCAAGGTACTGTATGTGGAACGCCATCCACTAGTGTGATGTGGACACTAGTTACTCGGCCTGGATATACATATCCCACCACCACCACCAGCACAGTAGACTACTTTGATATGTATGTGATTAGACAGTTATTCACATGTTAGGACTGAGATGGTATCCATGCAGCCCACTGGACCAGTGGAAGCCACAACTCACACTGTTGACCCTTTTGCAAATGCTTACCATGGACATCCCACAGATTGCATGGAACTTGCACACACATTTCTAACCCAGATCCTATGCACAAAGGTTAGGCATCCTGTCCTGTGGACCCCAGCCAGAGGCAGATTGTATAACAATAGCAGGAGGCTACTGCAGGACAGAGCAGATTCACATTAAGGGAAGGCATCTGTGGTCAGCACTGGTAATACGCTACAGTCTCTCATAACAATGGCCACGGCCTACTCTGGGAGGGGAATGGCCACAAACACTATAGATAACCACAAGGCCTTCTTCAGTTATGTTACACATATGGACCAAATGCCTCAGATATGCTCTGAGTTAATACACACCTACTTAACATTCACTGAACACACAGGTATTGGCAACATTCTTGCAGACAGGTTCAGTGCACGTATCCCCCTCCTTCTCCCCCACAAGTTGAAATACTTATCACAGCTGTATGTAACCTCCCTATCATCTCACATGTCCAGGTGAGGGCCGCCGTCAGCAAAGCAGAACACACAGCATCACTGTGACCTGATGGTATCCCTGGATGTGTGCTACATGCACTCCAAGAGGACATACAACTGCATATAAGACTGATATTTAACCTTGGCCATACTACAGGATATGTACCTGGACACTGGCATACAGCAACAGTGGTCCCACACCACTAAGGAGGCACCTCTACTGACCCTGGGAACTACCACATCATAAGCATAACCGGCCTGGTCTGCTAAGCTATGGAATTATTCAGTAAGGGACGCATATACAGCGTTATTGGGTACCTGCAGACACTTGTTCCCGGCCAATTTGCCTTTGTGATGGGCTGATCCTGCCTTTTGAACCTGGCTGACCTTTCAAAAGAATCACTACAGCCATTGCTGAGGGCAACGCACAGACAACTGCTGCCAGGATCATGGCCTAACATTGACTGACATGTAATGTATAGTCATCCCCTATTGGTGGAACTACGTACACACAACATATCACATGGACATACCTATAGATACAGACCCATGACACATTTGGGGGGGTTCACAGTATGCAGACTATTAACCTGCTACTTTACATTACCTGTGTTTGTCGCAGCTGGTTGTGTTACCACTACTTCTCCTTCCTGCTGCTGCTGGCATGGCTTGCTACTGTCACTGCTGACAGCTTAGACTCAGTGTGTAGCGTGTGTATTTGTTTTTTCTCTCACTCTCTGTCTCTGTCTCTCTCCCTCTGTCTGCTTCCAGACAGTGCAATGAACGTATTGCATGTGTGGAGTGTTAGTACAGGATGCTTTTGTAGGTAGCTGCATAGGTCCATGTGATGGCCTCTGCACCAATTGTAAGCCAGCATTTGTTAATTGCATGCAGCCAGTTGTGTACTGATTGCAGTTCTCACTGTGATTTCAGGACAGTGCTATAAAAGGGTATGTGAGATAGGCATTGCCCTTTCAGATTGTAAGGGCGGGGACCATGCTGGTATGCTGTGGACAATGTTCTGTGAGTGTAAAGGTTAGTATCTCTCTCATGATTCAGGCTGTGTTGTAGATTCACATTTCTCCATTCCTCTCTCCTGTTCCCTGTAGTAAGTGTGTATGCACAATGACACCTACAACTATATATATATATATATATATATATATATATATATATATATATATATATATATATATATATATATGTAAATATACATACATTTATATATATACATTAACTGACATTATTACATGGCTGTTTCTGTTCACACACTACTATTATGGGAATCCACTAATTTTGACAGTAATTCTAAATGACATGCTTTGTGTACTACACATCCTATATTCCCTTTACATTCATTCCTACTATTACATGATATATTTATTTTAGCACAATGCTTTTGTATAAGAGTCATGGCTTAGTGGTAAGTCATACGGACTACTGTTTCCAAAGTTCTGGGTTCGGGACTGACAGTGGGATTTTATTTTGCTTTTGAACTGTCTACAGGACCTGTCAATCAGAGTGACTAAGGCACTTTTAAGCAGTTATAGCTGGGTTAGCGCTGGTTTGCGCAGAGCTCACGCATGCGCACTGGTGTTTAGCTCCATGCACACATGCGCACACCCACTTACAACCGCTTAACAGTGCTTACTCTTGCGCACACGTGCGCTATTTTCTTTGAAAGAAATGAAAATGGGAAGACAGGAAAGTGGTGAAAAAAGGGTTACAAAGAGGGTAAGACAGTAGGGAAACAAGCTTGGGATTTGCAGGAGGGATGTAGGTAAGGCCCATAGCTGCCCATTTCTTCATCAGCAACAGCTGTGCATATGTATGTAATTTGGTGTGACATTTGAAACCTTCCACCCCTGGGAGAGGTGTCAGGACAACAATAATACTTGTTGTACAGCCAATTGTAATTGATAGTTTCCATGTCCAGCAGACATGTGTGCAGAATGGGCAGCTATGTATGGGGCGTAATTTTTTTGTGGGTACAGAGTGCCCTTTTTTTTCTTTTTTTTTCAGGTGAGAGTGGTATGTCAGGTGAAGGAAGTCGGTACAGCTGGGGAGGTAGGTTGGGTAGGTCAACAGACAAGACAAACAAGATGCATACAGGGGCGGTGTATGATACGTGTGGGGGGGGTTACACAATTGACGGGGACGGAGGTTTGGATATCCAGAGCTCATGAGCCCACAGATGGCAACAGTGGAACTGATATCCCCACCCATAGGCAGTTGCCACTGTTACTTCACTGCCCAGGACGGGGCTGTGCTGGGGGCTGTGTAGGCCGGGCAACAGGCATGCCCATAAGTTGTGCCCCCTGTGCCTCAAGCTGGCATAGGGGCCCAAGAACAGAGTCCTGGATCTCCCTACGCACCACAGTCTGGATGCTATGGAGGGTGAGTGGTGGTTCTCCTCCAGCCACACTTGCAGAGGGGGGACGAGCCCCATCCCCTGCAGAGCTTCCACCCGCAGATGGAACAGGGCCACCGGAGGAGGGTCCAGACTGGGCACTAGTGCCAGGTGCACTCACCAGCTGAGGTGTGGGAGAGGTGGGTCCGCTGGAACCCGCCTTCCCTGTCGTCCTATGTTTTGCATTATGTCATGACAGTTTGGGTTAGTGACATATAATACCATTCACAATTAGTTGTAACAGCATGCATTAGTATTCCCATTAACCAAACACCCAGATATTCACACCATTGAACAGCGAGCATAACACATGCATAATTTGAACAGCAATATACAGTCCAACAACATGCAGGGTTGATTGATGGCAACAGGCCATCAGGTTTGGATGTATGAAAAGGGCAGATGCATCAACGGACATGCAAATATTTATGACCCAACAGGACAAATGTCCAGGGGTGTTAATTGTGATTGCACATACCATTTTCACGTGGAATGGGTTATATGTGGTTATAGGGTGGGGTGAAGAAAATAATATTAACACCTTCGAATACCAATACATATGCTGTACATTTCTAATAGCTGCACATATATACACACTACTGTTCTAACTACAGTTTCTTATATGATAACTACTTCAACTTGGTGATAGGACTGTTACTGCTACATCAATATACATTTTATTGTTCTTCATACACATTCATATCTAGCTTTGTTCAGCTACATCATCCTGCTACATTTGCTTTATATAGCTATAGACAACTGTGGATGTTTGGTATATCAGACAATCATACTATCTGCATATTGCAGACTGAGAGCAACATATCCAGATTTTGGGATACACATTCCAGCTGCAGCAACACTTTGAACAGGTTTCGCTGTTTTGTTTTGCTTCTCACATGCATTTCATTCTGTACTGACTGCAGTATACTTTATTCAGGGGTTATTACTACTGTATTGCTGGATTCATGACACTTTCTCACACTCTCTCACTTGTTTTCATTTTACTATTCAGGATGGTACTTACTTCTAGGCTTTATTGACATGTTTTACCTGTAGTTATTACAATCCTTTCCAACAGTCTCACTTCTGTCATGTTTCAGTATTTCAACAGGGGTATATTTCACACATGTGATTTGCTCATCTTCTGCAGCTGTACTTTTCAGCCTGCTGCAGGTTGTGTACTATTATATTACAGGTGGGGCATCTTTATTTCAGACTTTATTTCAGACATTTTAATTTTTCTGTTTGGATTACAGACTGCAACACACCTTTGTAATCAAGCAATACTTGCAAACACTCTTACACTTGTTACTTGCACATTCTATTACTTAGTGACTACACTGCACTCTTTTGCTAACTGTCATGCTTTTATATTTCTTTACAGTTACTGGGAGAGGATTACTGACCTTCCTGGTGGCACAACTGCACCAGCCTATTGCCATAGGCTCTGCGGTTCGCAGAACGGACACCTGCAGCTGTAATATAAATGAAGTAATATTGGAATACACATCTCCATAATATCAGCTAGTTTAAATTCTTACATACATAATTACATGTAACTTACTCAGTAGTGGGGCGTTGGGCATTTGCTGGGCCTCCTGGAGCCAAAGGTTCAATTGGTCCTGCTTGCGTCTCTTCAGGTCCGCATGGTGGTGATGAACCTGCTCACCAGTCCTTGGAATCCCTGTGGCACTGGTGAGATCATGAGCCAAACGGTCCCACGCCTCAGCCCTATATGCTCCCCACAGGACCTGGCCCTGCATGAGTTGGGCCTCATGATTGTGGACTAGGAGCCAGACCATGTATCTGGACTCCTCAACACCCCACCTCTGTGCTCAAAAGCAACTACCCTCACCTACTCCAGTCATTCTGGCTGCAAGTCAGTTCTACAATTGTTTATGCTGTGTATTTCCGCCTATGGGGCTTATATAGGCCGTTTTTCCCGCACATATCTGTGATTGGCCATTTTGGAATTGTATCAATTTCACTAAACCTGCTTTGTCATGCTCCACTTTGTATTCATTCCTATATATTTGCTATTACTGCATTTATTGATACTGCTGCCATGGCTTAGTGGTTCAGTACCTTGACTATGGTGTATAGTATCCTGGGCTCGAACCTGGCCACTGCCTTTTATTTTTTATGACTGTCTAGACAAGCTAAGGGGTGTGTCTGTCTAAAGGCAGTTTTGATACAGCTTGCTCAACGTTGCCCGTTGGTTAGCTTGTTGGCGCAGTGCGCAGCTCCACGCAAACGGGGTACGCTGGTTTAAGCCTCATTTGGCTATCAGCACGCATATTATGCTCAGCTCAGCTAGGGGCACATAGTTTCAGTGTGTTAAACCACTGCTCACCTACGGGCACTCATTTTGCACCTGTTAGACCACTGCTCACCTACGGGCACTCATTTTGCACCTGTTAAACCACTGCTCACCTACGGGCAGATGCACTCACCTTGTTAAACTGTAGCTCAGATATAGGCACATCTGGCATCTTTTATTATTTTGTTATCTCACATTTCTTCAAAATAAATGGACTATTTCATTACATTTTACATAAACTATGATTTTATATGTGTACATGTTTGTCAGGGACTTGTTTCGTGCTTATTTTACTAGAAATAAAAATTGGTGTTGTGGGGGCTCGAACCACGAATGCCTGCTCTTCAGCTGACGTCTCTACCGCTACGCTATTGCTTCTTGGCTTACTTTGCATATTTAGTTCTTATATCCTTTTCCACTGACTGCTAACTGTGGCTAAGCTACGGTGTATCCTTGAGAAACATAGTGGGCAAATATAACATTATGTCAACCATTTGGGTAACTGTCAGGGCATGTGTTATGGTGTGGTACTCATTTAGAAAGTGTATGCTGGCAATAATTGTTACTAGTAGGGGCTTCATATGTGTATGTTAGTTGTGCTAATCTGTAATGTGATTTTGAAAGGACTGTGTGTGGCAGTCTGATATTAGTTGGCCTCATTTACATTACCTAAGTTAAAATCCTCTGAATGCATGTTACTGCATGACTTGCCACTTTATGCACTTATAGTGTTTCCATAGGGATATGTGCAGTGTGTTCCTATCTGCAGGCCTCTGTCTTCCGTCAGTGAAAACCAGACATTTCATTTGAAATGCATTGTGTGGATAAAGACTGTATGACTCAGTCATTAATTGCTGGCTTCACAGTAATGTAATTTAAACCCATACCCCACTGGATTTGAACCTAGGAGTGTGTGTGGAAAAACCTACTGTTTGCACAACATTTAACAGACTGAGCTACTGAGTCACTGTTACATCAGGTGTATTTGTCAAGATATAAGTGCAAACATGCAGGCTGTGACATACTTTTTACAATCCATCATTATGTGAATGGCTTTATATGGATGTATTTTTCCACCAGAGTCCCAGCTGAATGAGTATGTTGCCATTAATATTTTAGCAGATGTATTTCTAAATGTTGCTAGTAAACATACAAATTTACCTGCTATTAGAGACCTCACTTACATTGTCTGGCTTTCTAGTGGTGTACTCTCACTCCAGACTCCAACTTACACTACAATTTTTTTCCATTACTGTTTAAGTAAGTTTGAGTGATTTGGTGTGATGCGCAGGTCTGCTTAAACTTGCTTAATGACTTTAACTTGCAGTCACTATATTTTGCTTAAACCACCTGTTTTACTTAGCTGTATGGAGTGGCATATTAATGCAGTGGTCTGCAAGTGTGATGGCCTTGGGTTCAAACTAGGGGACAGGTATCTATTTGTATGTATTTATTATCATTTAAAACACATATATCAACATAACTTAGCAACACTGCACTATCTACTATGTTGTGCAGCATCACACAATATTTAAAGAAAAGAAAAATGAAGAAATAGGAATGTGGTGAAATGGGGTGCAAGCAGGGATAAACACAGTGAAAGGCAGGTAGGTATGTGCAGGAAGGGTGTAGGAAAGAACCACAGCTATACTTTTCTTGAACAGCAACAACTGTGCAATTTGACAGAATGTGTAGATGAATTTGGACTCTCATCCCCAGACAGAGGGGTGAGGGCAACATAACTGCATTGTCAAGCCAATTGGACCAAAGTATGTGTGCCCAGTGGACACATGTGCAAAATGGAGAGCTATGTATGGGACAATATTTTTTTTGGGACATGTGCCCAGTTTTTTTTTTTTTTAAGGTGAAAGAGGAATGTTGGGGAAGGGACATAGGTATGTGTGGGGAGGTAAGGTGGGTAGGTGAGGAAGCTTTTGCAGGCAGACAAGACAGGCACGATAGCAGACAGGGGTGGTGTGTGACACAAAAGGTTAGTGAACACCTTGGATGGGCAGGGTGTTGTGGAATCTCAGTATTATGTGCCTCCACAACGTAGCAGCATGACTCAAGTCCCCACCCATGGTACAGTCGGCACTGCTCCATCATGGCCCAGGAGGTAACAGTGATGGAGGCTGGGTTCCAGGGAGAATCTGACCCACCAAGTTGGATGGCATACTATCCATCCGGTGCATGCTGTGTCCAAACCCACTGTATATGAATGATCCTGCTCACCAAACCTGGCAGTTCATCGTGGGTGACAAGTCCCACTCCACTACTGCTCCTAGAGTGGGGGACTAGCCCTGTCTTGAGGCGGTGAACTACCAGACTCCACAGGTTGTACAGGGGCAACAGAGGGGCACCCGTAGGCTGGGTTCCAGATGTGCTGGGCCTCAGTGCTATGGCCAGAGGAGGCAAGGTAGGTGGATCACCTGGAACTGGTCTACCTTGATGCTCTGTAGTAAGTTAGTTATAACAATAAGGTAAGGTTACTAATAACCAAACCAATGTTAGTATTAACATAATGGAACATAATTTTGATTAATCCAAGTACATATTAGGTATATTATATGGAACACAACATTAACTAACATAACAGTATGTCAACAGTAAGCCAGTATGAAATAACCCATAAGGTCAACAAAACAGTTAAACATAATATATTAAAATTAAATCATAATAATAAATAACAATAATAAATTAAAGAAGATAAGGGGTAGGGAGAGAGAGAAAAACATACCATTAGTGACACTGCAGATGATATTCCTAAAATGACTGTTAATACATAATTCTACAGGTGAGCAGTGTCAGTTGTGAGTACAGTGACTACAATTCTTCTATGGCTGATGTAGCATGTGCATACCTCTCAAGCTGTTAGCATGGGACAATATGAGCCAAGCACTAACAAATGCAGGTACACATCTACAGGGAACTGTTTCACATAATGTGTATATACATGACTATCAATGTGTTTTGTAAATGGATTTAAAAATGCATTGCAGTACAGGTAATCATTTATCCGCTAATCATGGACCAGACAGATTGGCCAGTTGCATTTACATTACAAAAATCCTGACAGTTAAGAGGTATATTTGTGTACATTAAGTAGACTAGATAGCCATCATATCTTAGTTGGCAGGCATGAGAGTAGAACCCAAAAGCTGTGACTGCAGGGGAACCAAAAAACTGTGACTGCAGGGGACATCTGCAAATAATGTAACAATTGACTGCAACAATTTAGAACAGACATGCAATGAATACAGCCTTACTGCAAGTATTTAGACACATTTAGTTATGACACCACAATGCTGCTGTACACTTTATTGGTATTGCTGCTAAGTATCTGTGAAGTATACACACAATATTTGCCCATAAAGTGGGCTAACTCACCCATATATTTTGTTCCTGGAGTGGGAGGAAAAGAGAGCATTATGTGACTGAAAGTAGCCTGGAGACAGCCTTTAACCATACTGTGTGTTGTACAGTACATTTATCAGGCAATTACTGTTGCATTCCACAGTTATTGCAGTTTTATAGTTGACTGCAGCAACATTACAGTAGATATGCAATGCATACAGCTCTACTGCAATATGTTATGACACCACAATTCTGCTTTACATCTTATTGCTTACTGTTATTGGGATTGTTCATTTGTTATTGTTTATTGCACTACAGCTTTTATTATTTATTGTTTATTGCACTACAGTTATCATAGATTATCTGCACTTACCACACTCACGGAGCATCCTGGCCAAGTGCCTGGCATGAGACTGCATGTTGTGAGCCCTGACAGCTGCAGCTGTTGAAGGAGAAGCACACCATTATGCACACCAGTTTTGCACATACTTAGCTTGTATTTTAGTAAAGTAGTGGCAGAAATACTTACATATGTGTGGGGCATGCCCATCCTCGGCCTCTTGGACCCAGGTGTCCAAAGTTCCCCTCTTTCATTGCTTTAGGTCATCATAGTGGTGACAACACTGCTCACCAGTGTTGGGGATACCATTAGCATCCCATTAGCAATCCCTGGTAAACTGATCCCAGGCCTCAGCCTTACATTCTGAGGCCTGGTAATCACCCTGCAATAGTCTAGCTTCACAATTCTATACGAGGAGCTAAACAAACACTCTGGACTCCTGCACACCCCACCTCTGTACCTGAAAGCGTGCACCTTTTCCAACACCACCTGGCATACTGACAGTTAATAAGAACTCCAACAAATGTTGCAGAATTCCTGCCAATTGGCCTTAATATAGGCTGTTTTCCTACCCTTACATGTCATTCTGCAACATTCAAAAAAGTGTTACATTGTTTAGCATTGTGCAAAGCCAATTAGCATCGCTCAAACTCTCACAACTGTGTTTTAGTGAAACTTAGCTACACACAAACAGTAGTAGTCTTTTACCATGTTTAAGCAGTGCTTAGCACCCCACAGCTCTTCCAAATGTAATAAATTGTGTTTTTAAATTAAGCGAAACATTCACTTACATTACAAAAAAGGTATGACTGCTAGGGATTCAGACCCAGGACCTACTACGCTTTAGGCCCTGAGTCTATCCATTGAGCTACTTGGATATTGTGTAAACTAGTACACCTTTACATATACTATTAAGCTACCTGTCAGCTTTGCTAAGCACCATGCCACGACATGCAAACAAGCTTAAACATAACCAAAAATAAATACTTAATTACACCTTGTTTCTATTTTTAGATGTTTGGCAGGTATAAGCTGTGTATGTGTAAGAGCAGCTCAACTTTGCTGCACTACGCACTTCGCCGTGCAAATGGACAATAAATAAAAACAGATATAATAATTAATTACATCCAGTTTCTATTCTTAGATATCTAGCAGGTGTTAACTGTATAGATGTAAGCATAGCTTGGCACAGCAGTGCTCTGCACTGTGTCGAGAAAATGGGCATTAAAAAAATAAAAAAAAAACTTAGGAAGTTAAAACAAATATTCAGCCACACACATTTCAACACTAGCAGAGTACATTACAGGGATTCTTACCCAGTACATAACATCTGCCCAGGAATTTCCTGGAAAATCCACAATCACGGGATAGCCACTATATGACTGCCTAAACAGATTCATTATCCCTGCTACTATGCTTCCCTCAGCAGTGAGCCATGATTAATATTCATGGCATGCTGCTGAGTAGAAACCATGGCCATGTACACAGATACATTCCATGTAGGCTCTACATGGAGCCTACATGGATTTTATTGAATCCTGGGGATTTTTTTATATGCTGGAGAAACACAAAAAAAAAAGTAAGTGGAGCCACTGAATTCTTCCTAGAAATGGTTTTAATTCCACTATTTAAGCCCTTTAAGCCAGAAACAATGGCCTTCATCAGAACAAGCAAACTAACCACACACCATAATTATATAACTCCATTATTTACACCCAGTGCTTTGCAAGTATCCAACAAAATATGCCATTTTAACTCCCAAATAATGGAGTTAATTATAAAGCTGTCTTAAGAAGAAAAGCTTATTATGACAAATGCAAATAATTTGTTTTTAATAGTTCATAGTTTTATGTTTAGAAATATATGTAGATATAAATACGTTTTTATATGAAAGAATGATTTTACTTAATTTAGAAGAATTAATTGAAGTTAGTAGTTGATTGGTTATGTTGTTTTCAACGAATTATATAATTATGGTGTGTGGTTAGTTTGCTTGTTCAGATGAAGGCCATTGTTTCTGTCCAAAAGTGCTTAAGTAGTGGAATTAAAACCATTTCTATGAAGAATTCAGTGGCTCCACTTGCTTTTTTGTGTTTCTCCAGTTTATTTGCTCAGTTACACAATTTGAGACTTTTGGAAAAGTTTTTGAATAGTCTTTTTATATGTATGCTATGATTTTCTTAATACCTAATTTTAGTATGTGGGCTTCAAATAGATGCGTAGCGTTTTCCTTAACTAGGATTAATTTGATCTAATCAGTAGTAGTGTGTGGAAGTGGGTACTTGCTGTTCTTAAATGCAATTTTATGGCCCTGTTTATATTGTTTGCCTGGAATAGGCTGTTTTAAAATTAAACAATATATATATATATATATTTTCCAGACCTGCTTCTACGTGTATAAAAGCTGATATGTTTAACATTGTAAAGTATTTCTGATTTTTTGTTACTGAGGATCTCTTGTCTGTGACAGATAAAGGCCCACTGCTTTGGAACATTACCTGGGTTTAATGATTTTCAGAAATTATTGTGACTGTGCTTATCAATGAAGTTTTAAGACTACTATTTTTTTTTTCTGCAAGTTGCCACAGTGAAACAAAGGGACCCATGCAATTCACTGTATGGGTCTGAGAACTCTAAAATGTTGCCTGGCTGTTTTTCATAACATCCAAGGTTAAATGCTTACTCTTTCACTGTGAATAATGTAGCTGCACATTATGGTCACATTCTTCTGTTTTAGTGCATTTTAATCCTCTGTTCTATGGGGACCAATTGGGTTGCTGGATAAGCAGCCTGCCAAGTGACTATATATGACTGATGTAATAGAAGAAGTAAAAGATGAGGAGTTCCCAGGTATTACAAGGTAGACAAGGTAAAGTATGCACATAGAAGCTGTGAGTTGGACACACAGTTTTAATTTTTCAGTGTTCTACAACTCAAAAGCAACACAACGAGAAAGTAATAATAGCACTTGCATGGGAATGATTTATGCTGACTGTCACTTATATGCATTTTTTAATGTCAAGCCTGCCAATGTCTTTTCAGAGGATTAACAAAATGACTACTTTCAAAACTTGTAGCCTGTGTCTTATTCAAAGAATTGCTAAATAAACTTGATATTCCTGTCTTTGTAATAAAAATGAGAATAAAGCTGATTTTATGGTTGTTTCACAGTAAGCTGGATACATTGATAATTTCTTCTACTCTGTTAACAGAAGGTACGTAAAACAACTTGCCAATTTACCCCAATCAAAGGGCATCATGAACTTTTTAAGGAGATTTGTAACCAGCCTATAATGGGTCTGCTACAATCCAGACTTGCAGACAGGTTTGACAAGAAAGGCGGATTTTGTTGATTCATTAGACCAGACATCTTGTAAGCTATATGCAGTATGCATACTTAAGTGTCCCTCATTTTCAGAGACATCACTGATTTTAGCTCAGTATGTTACTCTATCCCTGGCAAATTGGTGACTTTTTTGAGAGAATGTGGTAGACTGCAGTCAACAAATAATGATATTCATTAAAGTTTCACATTTATTTGGGTCTACTACAAGTGCTCATGCCGATAGTCTGCAACAGACTTGCTTGCCACCACATGCTTGAAAAGGCAAGTACTCTAATTCCCATTAGCTTGATCTTACTTAAATATTTAACCCTTATAACACCCGACACTATTTAACTGTACAGCCTTAATGAGCCCTAACTCTAACCTTAAAACTCATACCCAGTTCCTAATCAAAGTTCTCACTCCCATCCTAAAACTCTATTCCCTATTCCTCACGCTAAAATCCTGGATCACTTCATAACCTAAAACTCAACCTCCCCAAACCTAACTTCCCCAATTGCTTCCTAACCTTAGATCTTCCTTCTTTCTCCCTAACCCTAAATTTCAATTCTAATTCTTCCACACAACTGCTGCACTTACCTCACTTATATTCAAATCATATGTTCAGATAAGCTGTGACAACTTCTTGCTTGAAGTCATATTTGAATTCAGGCAAGAATAGTGGCCTTTATGAACTACAAGATGTTTGAGTTCCTGACGTATAAGCATTGGTCTTTAAATACTTAGGACTCAAGCTCTTATAGTAGAACAAATTTACTTTGCTTTAGAAAATGCATGTTAATACATGACCTCTTAATTTGACAACTTTTTAAGTCAGCAATACCTACATTCAAATAATATCCCTCACTGGGGCCTTTGCCTCTGATTATCTTTGATTTTACCCTTGATTCTGGAGATGATAGATTCCAACCTATGGCAGTCTGCACTAGCATGTAAGTTTTATTTCATTAGTTGTGGAACGCAGACTAAAGGAACATGCTGAAACAAACATTTCAAATAGAGCAGAATGCACCAATACTATCTAAGTCATGTTGGACAAAAGAGGCAATGATTCAAACATATCTAGTCTAAAAAGCATTAATAGCTATGTGTCTTCAGTGGAATGGTTTATTTTTAAAGAATCACTAGGAATGGCATATGGAAATTTGAAAAGCTGACTTTTTCTAGTGTTCTAGGGATCTGGCAGCAGAGAAGACACCAAGGTATGAGTCTGATAACTAATTAAATAGCTGCTGTCATACATTGCAGAAAGTGAACAACCTTTGCACAGATATCCAGTAAGAATATTGCAGTAATGTTACTGATGTTTGACACAGTAACAAGTGTATAACCATCAAGTGTGCAGGCAGAGATTTTTTGTTGTGGAAGAAAGATATACCTGTGCCAGCTATGTCTGGGTCAGATATTATTATTCCCTTTTGTACTGAGAAAGAGAAGCTGGGCTATCTTTATACTTGTACAGCAATAGACTGTACAAAACATTTGAGTGCCTTCACATTTGGAACCAAAAAATATCAGCATTCTGCAATGCTGAAAAATTCTAAAACAAATATTTTAAAGCATTAGCCCCAAGAGACAATACTGGCTTATTAATAAAAATATCAGAGCTATAAACAGGCATTCCCTTGCATATATCTACCAAGGTGATAAAAATAGGAATTTAGATGTGAACATGAAAAATCTACGGCCAGGATTCAGAAACAGGTAGCACAATGCATTAATAAATAACTGTAATAAGTAACAGCATGCAAGATGAGGCTGATTTAGAATCATAATTTGCACAGTCACACAAGAATGTGAAATATTGCTGCCAGCATGTTTTGCAAATGACTGTATAAGAAGGTGGAAGTGAGCAATGTTATGATAACTGGACTGATGGTAAATATAAATTAGGGTATGCAGCTTGGTGGAGCAATTAAAAACATAAAAATGTGTAGTGAAGTGTGGCCTTCAGAGTAGCTGTACATAAAGAACAGTCCTAGACACAACACTACAATGTTATGGACAACAGGATTAACTGAAATGGCTATGTTAGAGAACAGCCTTGCAGCCAGTAGCCACAACAGTGCGTGTCATCACAATCCATAACCCTGAAGGATCAGACCACACCCAGCATATCATGACCTCGGTGCCACTGTCTGCAGCCATGCTGTTATCAAGGCTCCACATGAATCCAAGGGACAACAGTATATCCACCTTAATGGAATCCATTCCTTCATTTGTCAGACCATCTGCGATGGACTTGGCATAATATGCAATGTGTCAGTGCACCAATGGTAATGCCCGCAATTACAATACCTGGGCTCATATATGACTGATACAGCAATTTCCTTGGGACGACTTCCCTTATGGACATCTGATTGGTGATGCTGGATATGCTCAGAAGCCATGGCATGACACCTGTACACATCCCACAGATCAAAGTGGAGCATTCTTACAACTCAGCACTGCAGCAAACACACACTATCGTGGAATGGGAAAATGCACCAGACTTTCGTATTACATAATCATAACAACTGGTTAATTGTGATTATTTGATATACCTGTGCAACCATGAATGGAACACATGAGTCATGGACATCTTCCCTTTTGTTATATGTTTTTCATTTCCTGACAAAGTTAGGAGAAAAGTTGATCTACTGGAGACATACAAAATGTCTCTCCAGGCACAGGGGTGCATATATACCACTGATGTTATAGCTGCATATATTTTGCATACCTAGTATGTTGCCTATTTTTGTAGTGCTGCAACTTAGTTTAAATGATGCATACTGCCATTATATGCCTACTGATACTCATGACTTTAGAATTGAGGATGACCATTTCTAGCATCAGTTCTAACTCTAGGAAGTAAACTAAACACTAGCACATAACCAAGGGATAATGACTGATGGCACTGTAATAATGACTGGCCTGATGGCGAGTGCTCCATCAACCTCTACAGCACACCTGAGTGCTTGCCTCCCTAGAATTGCCATGACCATGTTCATTAACCTGCCATTCATGCATAGTACACTGGTCTGTCCAGCATCATTCTACCATTGTCATTTCAATGCCTCCTGCCAGTGCTGGTTATATACCAGACACACCATAGGCATGCATCTGGTATGCTGCCATTTCTTGTGTAATTGTGGCTGTTTTATCATATGTTCTGTTATGTTGCATTACTGTAACCTAATGCTGTGGCCCATGTTTATGACATGTTTTTGTCTTTGGTGAATGGGTCCCAGAAACATGGTCACTGTGGTATCAGGAATTGCCCTGTCTCGTAGGCCATGATTGCCAGCTTACTGCAGCTCCCTTGAGCACAAAATGTGGCACTAGGGGATTCCTCAGCCAGCTTCTGTATCCCTTGCAGTCATTACCTACTGTAGTATCCAGTGGTGTGACAGACATATTGTACTTCTTTCCACTACGCATATAACAACATTTTGCTCCTCAAGGAAATGATATGTCACACATTTTTGCTTTTCCTTTTATATCTGCCTCTTTTTCTTTTTTGCCTGTTTCTTGCTCTATGCTGTTTTGTTTCTCTCCATTTTCATTCCTGTTTTATGCAGCCTCTGCCAAAGCAGAGTATGTTATGAAACAGCAGTCACCTCACTGACTACCTGCCCTGCCATCACCTGCTGGATTACCAGCTCTCTCTAGGCCAGAATCTCTCTTGGGTGACATAAGTCACCAGTGAGAGGCAGTGTGGTGGGTTTCCTGATGCCTTCAAATTGTCTGTCTTTTCTGGGGGAGTGGAGGCTCCCCATCAGAGCACAAGTTGGTCATAGTTTATCATCTTGTAGGAGGTGAAAAGTCTGGTGACAGCAGTGATGAACAAAAAACTGAGCATGAGCACTGGCCAACTAGTGAGCAGCCTCATGTCACTGGCAGAGTAGCATTACTACTTGGCCCTGACTAGTGGGCTAGCAAAGGCTGGGCCCAGCCATGATGGAGGTCATGGAGGTGGCTGATCTCTGGTTGGATGCATTGCTAGACAGTGTGGTAGTTACCTGTCACCTCAATCTATTACCAGTTATGAAGTCCCCCCTTCTGTCTCACTTCTGTACCTAATCTGTGAACCAGTTCTCCCCATCACAGATTGTCGTCCCTCTGTTTCTGTTGTCTATGTTCTCCTCTCGTTTGTGTCGGTTCCTTCCCTCTATGTCTTTGTCTTTTTTTGCATGTGCTTGTCTGCACTTGCTGTAATCCCTACACACTCTTTCCTGCCATACCTTCTCCTTGTTCCCTCCCCCTCTACCTTTCCTGGTAAAAGTGAAAAAAGGAATATGTCCCACAAAAAGAAACCCTTCTTTCCCTGCCCCATCCCAGTCTTCTCTTGTTCTCCTTCTGCGTGTTTCTCCAATGGTCTTTCAGGTCATACCCCTCTCTGACTATCTTATACACCCATTTCTTTTCCATTTTTAACAGTAAATTAGTCTGGACTTTGGTGTGCAGCTCATTTTAAGGCTATCAGCTGTACCTGTAGTATAGCATTGATGCAAGGGCGAATTCACATTTTCACATACATGCAACATAGACTTTAGTGTGCTCATTAGGTCACACAATCTGTGTCTTGCAAAGTCAGTAATTTCTTGACCTGTTTGATTTCATTAGTGCAGTATCCATTAGTATATATATATATATATATATATATATATATATATATATATATATATATATATATATATATATATATATATATATGCACATACATATATAAATATATATTTGTGTATATAACACACACACACACACACACACACACACACACACACACACACACACACACACACACACACACACACACACACACACATATGCACACACACAAATAATGTATAGGAGATTACTTGATTTGCCCTCAAATGTCATGGATGACTGGCACCAATAGGGTTTTTGAATCACTGCCTACCGAAATGGGACTGATAACACCATTTGCTACCCTTATGTGGATGTCCTGGCTGGTACTGAAGGGGTTTGTATCCCATTACTGCCAGCCAGTGTACCACCTGGATGTTAGGGTCCAGAACTATGGTCCCTATCTTCTCCTCTGCCTCAAAATGGTTTAATGGCTAACAGAGAGATAGCATCTCAAGTAAAAAAACTGGCAGCCTACATTTTAAAACAAAGAAAAGTGCACATAAATCTGATTATATTAAGGAGGTGTCCAAAGGCAATCTAGCCCAAAAGCATTAAGGGAATATGCACTGCTGTCCTGGTAAGAATTTCCAATATTCAGAACAAGACTCAAACTGCACACTCATCAATTGTAAAGCTGAGGCTTGTACAAAGCACCCTACACCCCTTTCTCAGCACTCTGTCTGTGAAATACAATGTTGATGAATGCCTTTTATTTATAACTGCTTTGCAAATTGTTATTCTGTCTTACTCTCTGTCTCTCTCTTTCTCTCTCCCTCTGTCTCTCTCTCTCTCTCTCTCTCTCACACACACACACACACACACACACACACACACACGCACACACACACACACACACACACACACACACACACACACACACACACTCACACTTCTTATATAAATCTGGCAGGATTCTCCATTTCCTTACATCTTTCTACTTCTCATGGCAGGACTACTACCTCTCTGGGAAGGGCAATAGAAGAAACGTATCCAAACCAGTTTTTTGACCACTCTGGATCTAGCAAAATATTAATTATATAAATGAGTAATTCACTGGTAGTGTATTCAAGTGATCTGGTTAAATGCAAGGCGAATACCACAGCTCTGTCAACCCTCAGTTTTAAATAATAACAACAGTAAACTTCTTCTCAGATAATAAACAATAATACAAAAATAATAAAGAAAACAGGCTGATACAAATCAAATATGCACATATCAAGACAGTGCCTAGTGAATATAAAAGTAACAGACAGTTATACAGGCAAAATATTTAAACAAAAATCTGGTTTAGAGTTACATTAATACCATACCTGTCTCTTAAGAAGTACTAGCCCTAACTAGACAAAGTTAGAGAAATTAAGATCAGACTGTATTCAAAAGCAAACCTTCATAGATGTGTCACCAGTTTCTCTGAAGCAATGATCAGCTCTAGTAAGACAAAACAGTTCTCTGGTTTCAGTTTCAAATTTATATATCTCAGCTCAGCATTTTCTTTGTATCAAAACTAGGATCTTATCAGATTGCATCATTTTTTTCCCATACTCTACATCAGAATATATTAGTTCTCCTTTACACAATAGAAAGCTGTTGTTAGTATCGTACAGACTCCTAAGAAGAGCCTTGCATTCCAAGCCACTGGTGACTCAGTGGTCATAAATCTTTTGTATCTTGGAAATGATTTCTTCCTGAATCCATAGCCTTGTGTGACTTAGGAAAATGTAATTAAGCCCTTTATGACAGAAAAAGAAAGAAGTTATATTGCACATTCTAATTACAAGTTTCATGAACTTCTCTTTCTTTTGTAGCCATTTTATTTAGAGAAAGTAACATGTCTTCAAGCCACAGGAGGCACACATTAACACACATATTAAACAGAGCTAAATGTTGCTTTACAAATGTGCCAACGCTTTGAAATAGGAAAGAGAAAAATACATCACATTTTAACATTTTAAAAACGTTTTCTCTAACCTAGCAACACAGACATATATAAATATAGACATAGCTGCTGACATTTCATTTTGAGTCAATGTACTGAAAAACATTCATTGACAAAAAAAAAAAAAAACATGTCTTTTGCATGTGACCCCCACATGCCACAATTCTGAGATCACACAACAGTGTGGACAAGGAGAAGTGAAGCTACCATTCCCACACTGTCTTGTGATCCCTAAAAACACATGTTCTTGCTGCCTGATCCAGTACTATACAAGCAGATCATCCTAATAGTACCAAATCTCAATAATCCTTAACTATTCATGCCACATAATACAGCAGCTGCTTTAAAGGTAGTGTGTTCTGCACTGTTATGGGACACTCACAAAACAATTGCATTCCTTCACAAAAAATTCAGTCAACCAAACCAGCGAATGCAATTGTAGATCAAACTACCAGAAATCAATAACACCATGACTCATATGTGTATATGTGTGTGTATATTTCTATATCTGTCTGTATATCTCTTTCTATCTAGCACTGTCTCTCTCTCTCTCGCTCTCTCTCTCTCTCTCTCTCTCGCTCTCTTTCTATATGGGTTCTATATAATCCATTCATTGAGAAGTCAATTCTCAAAGGGGAAATAAAATGCCGGTACAGCTGAATGAAAATCGGCAGATTGTATGTACTAGTTTTTTTTCAAGACAAGGTAGCAGTACAGTGGAGGTTAGGTAATTTACCCTTTCCTTACTGTATTGCAATGGTGGTGGTGGTATATATTATTATGGGCATGTCAGGGATACGATGCTTGCAAAATATCCCAAGTAATATATGAACCAAAACATAAAAAAATCCCACAGGCAAACTATTCAGTAAAAACTGTAAGAAATATCAAGCCAAGCTAGAGTTAATCACCTTAATGTTTATGGGCAGCAGCAGGGATTAAAGAGCCTGTGTTTCTGAAGTATAGCCAAACTATCCACTTATGCTGTATTGATGAGGTCAAGAAAAGGTAAAAACATGCATGTCCACAGTTAGTGGGGTTTGGCTTTATTGGTCTGAATATAACCATAAAGACATAAAAAGTAAAAAAAGTCATGGGCATTCAGAACCCATGTAGCTGAAACACTTGATGTCCCTTAGGGATCATTTCGATATATCTCCATTACAGGATGTTTAAGGTATGACACATTGAAAACTTTAGCTTGAATGGATTTTTCTTGCAGATTTTTCTCCTCTCCAAATAGATAGATGGATAGATTTATAGATAAATAGAGTAAAAGACAAATACAGATATACCTATAGATATAGATATAGATATAGATATAGATATAGATATATATATATAAAATTTCCAGATATGCTCTATTGTCATTTGTGCCTCTGTGCTATTCATAGACTGTCTTACAAGAAGGTAGTGAAATAGAAAAATATAAGATTAGGTGTCAGAGGTATGGACACTACCTAAATGCTGAGCAGTAGATGTAAAGGGAGGCACCAATAAATAATTTGGAGAGGTATCAAATAAAAAGTATGACAAAGAGTAAAAAATAGAGATTGGAAATAGGGCTGTATATATGAAGCAGTGGATGAAGAGGCTGTCTCTCAGGGAAGGAAATAAGAAGGACTAGCTGAGAAGTTTAGAAGAAGGACACATTGCTTAAATACAGGAAGACTGTGAAGGAATACATGGGCTTAAGTTCTAGGAACTCACCCCGTGGTGAGAGGAATAAAGCCCTTACTGTGCTCCAAACTACTCAGGTTTGACCAGCAACATATGCACTAGAGGGACTGGCTGAGGGAGTATGGGACTGAGCATCTAATGTTGGCTCACCCATTGGGGTGGCGGGTTCTCTATTAGCTGATCGAAGACGCATTCTTTTCGAATGCCTCTCGATCGAACTTTATAGAGTGAAACGGCAAAAAACTGAAGTGGTATATAAGCAAATTCTTTCCCTGGGAAAAAATGCTTGGCCGCCTTTGGTATTTTGCCTTCTTTGTTACTGTAGTGCGGTCTCAGAGTTGATATATTTAAGTAGGGGGGGGTGTGGGGGTGGTCTGAATGCATCCAAATTTAACTGCCATATTAATTCTACATTTTCAAGAATAATTGAAAATGGACCTCCTCGAATCGTTGGAACAACCTGATCAATACCCATAAAACTAAAATTATGACCTGGGTTGGTGTTTACATGTTTGGCCAAAGCATTTTCTAAAAGTGTTTTTTTTATTGCGTATGTGTGTTGGTAAACTCTCTCCCGGTCTGAATGAAAACTGCAACATATCAAGTATATTAAAACTTAAGAGTTACTTTAGGTGACCTTTTTGTCATGATTAGATTTAGTTATGAATGTTTAATTTATATAGTAAATTGACAAAGTTATGTATATTTTAAATACATTTATCTTATTTACTTGTAATTTAAGTTGTTTTATATATGATTAGTTTATGGTTTTACTGCTTATAAACTGATAGATTTTTTGACGTCTAATTTTATTAGTTAATTGAGGTGTTGCAGGAAATGTAATTATTAGTTCATTTCCTGTCTTTTGTATATAAATTGATGCTTCTTAACTGTTTTTAAACGTGTTCCTTCTGAAGAAGCTGTGACATGGGTCACGGCGAAAACGCTCTTTTCTGGTAACATTAAATTTGTGCGTTAAAGGAGATTTTGGTTTTTGGCTTTCTTTTCGTTAAAGCCTGCTTTCCGGACATAAGGTTGCCTGCTGTTTGGCTTTTCAACAGTTTATCCATTTTTTTCCTAGTTTGTTTGTCTTCATGGAAGCAGGCACTCCTGTTAGTCCGGTAAGCCCTAACCTGTTTGGGACAGTTATCCAGCAAAAAAGTTCAAATGAAGTGGATATTTTATCACTTTTGGCTTCAATTTCTCAAAAAATTGAAGCTTTGCACTTGCGCATGGATGTTATTGAACAGCGTCCTTTTCTTACTTCCGTTGGCACTTTGAATACTTCATCGCAACGGCACGCAATTACTACTTCGGAAGGGAGTGTTTCCTCTCTTCCGGCAGCTCAACCACCTCAAGGTTTGCCTCCCCGCAGCCAAAAACAACCAACTGTTACTTCGTCTTCATCAACTAACACTCCGGGAATGATAAGAGGGACTGTTACGGCCCCACCATTACAACTGACTGAGAATGCAGCCGGTTTGAGTTATGCTTCAGTTACTTCAGTAGCTAACTTAAACGTACAACAACCTTCAGGTTCTATTGTAACAAGAGCACGAGAAGCACCTTCGGAAGAAGAAGCTCTACCATTAGCGGCTTGGATTAACAAAGACAATCCCTTTACTTTTTTCACTTCTGAAGCTGAATGCCCTAATGAGAGTAATTTGCCTAGTTCTTCAACTGATACCAACAGAATCAATGAACGTTTAAAGGTATTTGACTTCAAACTGCTTAGACTCAAAAAATTACAGTTGGAAGCTGCATACTTTAGGCAATGTATTCATGAAAAATTAATTCCGAAAGGCCTACGGAACTGCTTTAAACCCTCAGGACTGTTGATTGACCAGGCTTATTTGCTTGAACTGAAATGTTTATTTCAAGAACAAGGTTTTCAGTTGTTAAATACTATTGTTAAACATTATGATGCTAACATACTGTCACTTATTTCTGAAATCAACACTTTAGATGAAGAAATAAAATCTGATATATTCTTCTTACAATTTAAATACGATTATGATCGTATTTTCTCCAGTACAGACACTTTGTTATCCAAATTAAAAACTAATAAAAATAAGAAGTTAGTGAGGGATAGAACAGCCTATCAGGCTGATAAGGCATACCCTAACTTACAGCTTCGAAGCTCAGCAGTTAATTTTACAGGTACAAATGAGCCCTCTACCCTTATAGAAGAAGACTATTCCCCTGATCCAGAAGGGGATGTTGAACAGCAGGTGACTCAGTCAACTCAGGGTGTGAGAAGAAGCAATAGGATAAAAGGATCTATTACTGGGAACAATAAAAATAAGAAACCATCTGATAAAGCTGGTCATCCTAATCAAGGTTTAGGCACTGCTTCTAATGAGAATGGTTTTTAGGGCAGCAACGGCAAAAAAGAGGAATGAATACGAATCAGAGGAAATAGCAATAGATATTGTTTTTTCTCCTGATCTTAATACCCAGGCTTCTTTGCCTATATTATATACCAACCACAAGAAGGATTTTACGATTTATAACTTCTCCTCTCTAGAATTAGATTCTGACCTTATAGAATTACTGGCGTTGGGGTACACTTTTGTCCCAAGTTCGTACGGGAGTATAGCAAGGGTCCTTATTGACTTAAAGTGCTTCATTCGTAAGTTAAATTTGAAGTTACTGTTCAATAATGAGGTAATGAATGATGGGAATAAACTTAGATTATCTAGTGTTTTTAACCCACCTATTCAGCCCAACTTGTTACTTTTTGAACAAATGTGTGAGATTGATATCAGACACCTTTTTGCTACACACAAGATGAACAAAAATATAGTGAACATGAATATATCTGTAGAGCAACGTCAATGGCTCAACAACCTTAGGTCCCTACCGGTCAGATTTTTAAAACCTGACAAAGGGGGTGGGCTTGTTGTCTTTGACGATTATCAATACAAAGAAAGAATGTTTCAGGTACTTGATTCAGCAGCTTACGAAGCTTCTTCTCTTAATGAAATTCATGTGTCTCATGGCCGTATACGGAGTTACTTTCGAGATCTTTTCCTTGCAGGTAAAATAGATTTGGATACGTACAATTATATTGATATTGTGCCACCAAAATTACCTGTAATGTTCGGAATACCGAAGATACATAAAGATAAAAATAACCCCCCTATGAGAGCACTAATTGATGGTAGGTCATCCATGACCTACCCTTGCTCAAAATTAATTGATAACATCTTGTCAAAATATGTAAAAAAAATTTCCACCATTTGTAAAGACTCGTGGTCTTTTTTGCATGACATCAACAATACAAGTTTTAACGCTCACTTGAACTTTTTGACAATTGATGTTATTGATTTATATACATCTATTCCACACAATGAGGCAGTTGAATGGATTCAATTATTACTTAAGGACCTTAACGCGCCCCATGTTGAGATAGAAGTAGTGACTGAACTTTTAGGTATAGTTCTTTCTACCAACTTTTTTACATTTGACCAGCAGTTCTACTTACAAAAGTGCGGAATAGCCATGGGCTCGCCCTGTGGGGCGAGTGTGGCGAATTTATTTGTAGCCTTTTGGGAAAAGCATTTTTTAATGTCCAATCAGAATCTAGTGCAGAACGTTAAGTACTACACTAGATTCTTGGATGACATATTCATCCTGTTTAATGGCAGTGAAGAAGAGGCTAATGCTTTTGTTGATTCACTAAATACTACTACAGAATTTTTGAGATTCACACATAATTTTTCAACTGTCGAAGTCGACTATTTGGATGTTAGATTGGCAAAGGATCTTAATAAAGGTGTTTACTTTTCTAGGATCTTTAGAAAGCCAACTTACTGCATCTCCTTCCTGCACTATACTAGCTGCCATCCACCTAAACAAAAAAAGTCCATAGTTAAGGGACAGCTCGTTCGTGCAGGAAGGATGTGCAGCACATTAGAAGACTTCAGACTTGAATGCCAGTTTTTAAAGGATCTTTTTATAAATCGAGGCTATCCCTCATTATTGGTCAATGACCTTATTGATGAAGTTGATTCTAAACGAATTAGAGGTATTTATAAACCCTTGCTTGACCAATACAACCCTGTTCAGGTTTTGTTGAACAACGGAACTGTTACCCAGGACGACTGTTCTGCCCGTTTACAACAGGGAAGGAATTTTCCTTTGAGTTTCATTACTCAATATAGTTTAAACTAAACGGATACTTGGGCTATTATTCTAAAAAACTGGCCCTTAGTAATTAACTCCTCAAATTTAATTGACAAGTTAGGAGTTCGTCCTTTTGTCATTTATAGAAGAGGCAGCAATCTTAAGGAATTATTACAACATAACACTAATTCTACCGATTTTACTAGACTTAGGGGTTCATTTAAATGTGGTTGTTGCAACATGTGTAAATTTATGAGAACAGGCAACTCGTTTATTGTAAGGGAGAAAAAGTTTTTCATTCACCATAAGATTACTTGTGAATCAAAATCGGTTGTTTACATTGCTTTATGCAATTGTTGTCCATCCTTTTACATAGGGAAGACTAACCGTAAATTTAAAGAGAGAGTTTACCAACACACATACGCAATAAAAAAAACACTTTTAGAAAATGCTTTGGCCAAACATGTAAACACCAACCCAGGTCATAATTTTAGATTTATGGGTATTGATCAGGTTGTTCCAACGATTCGAGGAGGTCCATTTTCAATTATTCTTGAAAATGTAGAATTAATATGGCAGTTAAATTTGGATGCATTCAGACCACCCGGTCTGAATGAAAACTGCAACATATCAAGTATATTAAAACTTAAGAGTTACTTTAGGTGACCTTTTTGTCATGATTAGATTTAGTTATGAATGTTTAATTTATATAGTAAATTGACAAAGTTATGTATATTTTAAATACATTTATCTTATTTACTTGTAATTTAAGTTGTTTTATATATGATTAGTTTATGGTTTTACTGCTTATAAACTGATAGTTTTTTTGACGTCTAATTTTATTAGTTAATTGAGGTGTTGCAGGAAATGTAATTATTAGTTCATTTCCTGTCTTTTGTATATAAATTGATGCTTCTTAACTGTTTTTAAACGTGTTCCTTCTGAAGAAGCTGTGACATGGGTCACGGCGAAAACGCTCTTTTCTGGTAACATTAAATTTGTGCGTTAAAGAAGATTTTGTTTTTTGGCTTTCTTTTCGTTAAAGCCTGCTTTCCGGACATAAGGTTGCCTGCTGTTTGGCTTTTCAACAGTTTATCCGTTTTTTTCCAAGTTCCTAGGTAGGTACTAGGCTATTGGCCCTGGGGCCTATACAAGCCTAGCTAAAAAGGTACCATGACTTTTGCCACCCAAGAAAATTATTTTCCTGTGCCACTGTCGAGCAGAGCCACAGAGGTGATCCCCGGGGTGAATTTACTTTTTCTCATCCAATCATCAAGATTTTTCTTGAAGAGTGCTAATGATGAGCTTTGTTTGATATAGATAGGTAGTTTATTATGGAAGTCTCTGGGACAGGAATCTATCCCTCCGCCATGTTCTGTTTATTGTGGTGACAAGGTTTAGGTCCCTAGAGTGTGTAGCTCAGAGGGATAGGAATTTACTTTTGTTTCTGTGGTACTTAAACCCCAGGTTTGTGTGGGTTTATGTGTATTCATGCATCACACACTGCCCCTCCCCCTCCTCTGCCAAGGTCAAACAAAAACACTTTTCCAAAACTGGTTGGTTATATCTACAGTGTTTGTGTATGTGGTGTTCTTGACCACCAGTTCAGAGCAGATTTGGGTATTACCTTTGAGATTGTGGACATATGTGAAGAAGGCCTTGTGATTGTCCTTAGTGGATGTGGCAAATTTGGACTCGAAGTTAGCCTTAGATGACTTCACCAGTGACCTTATTTGCTTGTTCAGACAAAGGAGAGATTGCTTCCAACATGGCACCTGCTCCTTCTTGGTCCTGGACAGCAATTTTTTTCCTTTTATTATAGAGTTTGTTTATTGCTGCTGTCCACCAGACAGGTTTACTCTTCCTCAAGGAAGATTATTTGGTTCTGTTAGTTATTGCTGAATTCATTCAGCTATGTAGGTGCTCATATACTTTTTTGGTGTAGGCTTGGACATTAGTGCTAGTTCCAACTGAAGGGACAGTGGCTGTGAAGCTCCTTATACCTGCACTCATGAGGTTGTAGTCGGCTTTGGAAAAGTGTTTTTGTTTGGCCCTGGCAAGTGAGAGGGAGGGGCAGTCTGCGATGCATGAACACGCATAAACCCACACAAACATGAGGTTTAAGTACCACAGAAACAAAAGTAAAACAGAAACACTGAAATTGACCAATCAACCCTTGTCTCTGAGCTCTTAGCTAAACACCCTTTGCCAGACTAGTTCCAAGTAGTTCACTTACTCCCACTAAGCGCGGATAGGCCTCAGCCAACACAAGATGGCATAGCAGGAAACACAGGAATCACACAAACAGCTCTGGATACAGCAAAACCTGTAACCAGACTATGCTAAAGATATTTAAACTCTGTTTAGGTTGACTTAACATAGGAGAACAGATGCACACTTAAATATAACAGCAGAACAGTTCACAGTCAGTTAATTAAACAGTTTAACAGTAAAACAGTGAAACAATACAGTGCAGATGGAATGCAAGCTAATAAAATAGCACAATTAATCAAGTACAAGTGCAGTATAAGTCAGAATAAATTGAAAATTGCCACTTATTTTTGTAGATTCTCTCAGCAGATTTGAAATCAGCAGACCAATAGTCTACTGATTCCAGTCATGAGCCTATACAATGACCAGTTACAATGTTACAGGTTCTGCCAGCTTGCTGATTAGATTCCTGAGGACCGTGGAAGGCAAATAATATGATCTTTGTTATTTATCCTGCAAAAGCAAGCCACTTTCCTTTTCATCCTGCTTCTCTAGTTTGCTGTCTCTCCACTGCACTGTCCACTCTACCCTGCCTCCCTTCCAGCGTTACACCATTCCTAACTTTACATCATGAAGACTGAAGCAAATAATTAGTTCAGTGCAGCTATATATTTCTGCCTGGAGAGGTGTATTTCTCCCTTTCTACTTTCTCATATATAATTAAAAATGAAACCAGTAAAGAAATTCTCTCAACTATGTCTTTGCTGTCTTCACTATCATTGCTACCTGTCTGATAGAGTTCTTTTAAACACCTTCTAAATGCCTTTGTTTTGATCACATTCCTAACTTTTCATTCCTGCACAGTCATGTAGGTCTTTTTTAGCAGTTTTCTACCTTTTATAAACCCTTTCCCATGTCATTTATACCTCTAGAAAGAAAAATGTTTCTTTCCACCATAAATTGTCAAAAGAATATTAGTCACAGCTTTACATGGACAAAGCAAGCTGGCTGTAATTCCAACCAGATGACAGAAAAAATTAAAAAGCAATGTTTCAAGGCAGGCCAAGTCCATAGCACCCTCCCAAGTGGAAGTGAACTGAATTAATTTCATAGTCATACAAACAGAAGTTATAGAGAAGCCCCAAAACTTTAAATCACTGTTGAAGCACAAACATTATTTCTGAAGGCATTGTGTGGTTATAAATTCCAGCTGGTCCAGTTGTCGAAGGCCATGTCCTTGGTGAGAGTGCCCACTCATTGATGGTGCTGATGGTTCATAGTCAATGCCAGAGACAGACTTCATCCACCTCGGTGTAGGTGTGTGATTTTCCCAAGAAGGATACTCATACCTCCTCAAAATGTTTCAGTGAGAGAATACACAGTTAAAGGGGGGTAGGGGTGATACCTGATTAGTACTTCCCATGTCCCATGCACATTTCCCCTCTCCCCAACCCTATATGAATCACTGAGTGGTGTAGAAACCAGCTATGCACAGCATATGCTGATGTTAATATGGGAACTTGTACCTCCTCAAACGTTTTCTCTGTAAAACACACAGTTTGAAAAGGTGGTGGTCCATGCTTGGTACTGTCCTAAAGACAGCATAACACCTACATGGCAAGTCATAAAAGGCAGATTCCACTAAAAATGAAATGCTCACTGTCAAAGCCAGGCAGGCCACTCACCTGAAAAGAACTGGAAACTCTTTCTTTGACTGACATACCCAGGAGTCATAGACCTTTTCTATACACAATCCAGTCTTCTCTTTTCTGGATATTGTCATGTCTTCTTGCTTTCTTCCTATCTCTCCCAAATTCACTTTACCGAATCATCTTCAACTTGCCTCCTTAATCTTATCTGTAACTGTGGCTCCTTTGGCTTCAGTTCAGATATTCTCATTTCTTCATCTGTCTCACAGTGTTTATTGTATTAACCATCTTAGGCACTTCCTTTCCATCAGCTTTAGCTTCCTCTGTTGCTCTGCCATCACTTTCTAAGTTCCTGTGCCATACGGAAGTATTGGTTACATCACTGTTTAGTGCAACTTACTTTTCTGCTTCTTCAGCTTTCTTAGATCAACAGCTGTTGAGTAAGTTGGCTTCCACAGAATTCACTGGCACATTGATTTTAAAATGTTAAAGTATAGAAATAGGTAATTAAATTCATTTCACATGGGAAAACATTTTTTGATTATATTGCTATCAGGGGGCACACAATGGGGATATTCTCCCAATACCTGGAGGGTCTACTTGATTTTAGTGTATTGAGAGATTAGTTAGTCAGAGCTGCACATTGAAAGGATGAGTGCAGTAACTGGAGATGACTTTAAAAGCTTGAATGACTGTCCATTGCTGTTATTTAACTGTGCACTTATTTTGTATGGGTTTGTTTTCATAATGACATTTAGTTAAAGTGCATATATGTATAGAAACATATACCTTTCTGACATTTATTGCCTGTGGGTCATGGTATAAGTAATTCTTGAGTGATTCTCATGAGCCCAGCTGAATCAGTCATTTACATCACAGCCTCTGGGCCTGTAAAGTGCTGAACGAATAATCACTTTTTAGAGCAGCAATGAGTCATATCAGGAAAACATCTGAAATGTCACTGTTAAAGGAAAATATAATGTAAGAAAGTGAAAACTTTTTTCCTTTCTGTGCAGGGAAAGAAAGAAATAAAGAAAGACTATAATGTACTTTTTCAATGAGGAAGAGAAACTGGATGGAGCAGCATACGATCAAGCAGAGATGATTTTATGCTTAGTGGATATTACAATTATCATATTAAACAAAAATAACTAGTTGCCTGCAGAACCCCAAAAATGTACAAGTAATCATCTTGGATTTGCTGTATTAGATTTATTAAGAATGCTGGGTACATCAGAAATGTTATTAATGTGTGGTCGAATATATAAATTATGTTAATGGAGCTGTAATTTCATTTCCAGTGGGATCAGCAAGAAATGTTATTTCTGCAAATAAAGGAGGTTGAGAAATTATAACTACATAAATCATACAACACTTGGTGTAGTTACTTTCTAGCTTAATGTTATCTTTTCAGCTTTGTTTTTGTCTGGGTGCTGTGAAAAATGACTCAAACTGTTATTGTTTTGCTGTATTAGCTATGCTTGCAAAATAATGTAATACAATACACATCAGACAATTCCAGTTCTCCAGACTGATACCTTTCATCATCAGGCTAACAAAATACGTGGTTCAGATTATAATGCACAGGATAAATATACTGTTAACGTTCTTTTATGACATATGATACATTTGTGATTAACCAAATTTTACAATGTAGTTATTTGTATTACTTGCTGCCAATTCAATGAGCAAAACAATACATTAAAGGGAGACAACAGAATATCCTTCTCTAGTGTATTTACAAAGCATCTTTTCCTTTACACAGTGATCACTGAGTGGAAGAAATGAAAACATTTTTCAAGTAGATCTCTGTGATTTCCAAGAGTATATTTTCCATTTTGAAATGAAATACTCTTGTTTTGGGTAGCAACGAGTTATAACTTTCCTACATGGCCTCATAATATAGTGACCTGGAATGTTAGTATCATGAAATATGCTTCTTAGATATATAAACTGTTCACTAGACTAACTTTTATTCTTCCAGCATTATAAATATGCCATTAGCCTAACTAATCTAAACTAAATCTCTCCAAATCTGTATTTATTTTCATAAAAAGCTCAGATGTGGGAATGCTTTATGCTGAGATAGTCTACTCTGTTTAGTTCTGTTATCGACGTACACTAGTTGGTAGTTTTCACTATTTCCTGAGTTTAAGTCTGACTCTCAAGCTCTATTCTGTTCATATACTTGAACAAGGATCTTCTCTACCAAGCTTTTTCATCACACTAGTACTTCCATTTGGTAAAATGTGTATCATCTGCTTTCACCAAATGCAAGTGTATACATTGACCTCTATTTTGCTCTCTCAGTGTGCACGCGCATGCATGTGTGTGTGTGTGTGTGTGTGTGTGTGTGTGTGTGTGTGTGTGTATCTGTGCGGAAAGATGTTCAATAATTTTCAATTTCCTCTTTATCCTCTTTAAGTTCATTGGTAGCCAGATACTGTTGTGTGAGGCATTAAGCCGTCATATGCAGAGGCCCAGGCTGTCATACCACACACACACACACACACACACACACACACACACACACACAACAACTAGGGGACATTTGATCATTGCCACTTCAAGTACCTACATGTGTTAAGATGTGGGGCAAAAAATCTCTAGAAAAAACTTAGGCATGGAGGACATGCTGCCTTGACCCAGATGAGCACCATAGCCAGAATTAAACTGGAGAGCTAAGTGCAGTGAGGCATAGTGTGTTTGAGTGTGTCTGTGTGTGTGTGTGTGTGTGTGTGTGTGTGTGTGTGTGTGTGTGTGTGTGTGTGTGTGTGTGTGTGTGTGTGTGTGTGTGTGTGTGTATAAGATGGAAATTGATTATTAAGATAAAAATAATGAGAACTGTGTCATATATGCAATATAAGGAATGAAGAAAAGGAATACAACTATTGCTTAGTTACTTAAAAGGAATTCACAGCTTGTAAACCAGTAGTATACCGATATTGCATTTTACAGATTTATCACATTAAACATAATGATGTTGATTTTACTGGCCACTACCCAAATGAATATAGTTGCATATGACTCCTCTACATTTTATAAGCAAATAATGAATAATATTTTTTTAATAATTAACTAATTGTGTGGATTTTCAAATTTTATGGAACAAAGGTAAACAATACAATTTAAATCCACCATTATAGAGTACAACGCTCCTTTTGGTATATACCTCACAAGACATCTACAACAACTGGAAAGGCCACAGAAATACCTCATAAAGAGGATTACCGGCCTCAAACAGATGCCCTACGCAGACCATTTAAAAAAACTCCAGCTTTACTCTGTCGCATATCGCCTACTCAGAGGCGATCTCTGCCTAACTTACAAAGCTATGACAAACCCAGAGCTGTTGGACATGCTCCATTAAAGAAATCCCAATCCCTCTGAGCTACACACTCTAGGGACCTAATCCTTGTCACCACAATAAACAGAACATGCTGGAGGGATAGATTCCTGTCCCAGAGACTTCCCATTCTCTGGAACAAACTACCTATCTATATGAAACAAAGCTCCTTATTAGCACTCTTCAAGAAAAATCTTGATGATTGGATGGGAGATAAGAAATTCACCCCGGGGATCACTTCTGTGGCTCTGCTTGACAGGGGCACAGGAAAATAATTTTCTTAAGTGGCAAAAGCCAGGGTACCATTTGGCTAGGCTTATATATGCCCTAGGGCCAATAGCCTAGTAGCTACCTATAAACCTATGAACCAGTTCAACCCCTTTTTGGAATTAATATCCATCTTTTTAGGTATGGCAATAATTTGTATCATGAGAACAATACTTGTTAATTTGTAATGTAAATGACTGCCTGTTGATGAAGAGATACACTATGTATCCTTTTCCATCATTATACAGCACAGAAATGGAACCTCAACAGTATCTGTTACATTTCGTTATCTTAGACTGAAGACAGGACAACACTGTGATGCCAAAAAGAAACTTTACCAGCTGAGACAAAATTATGTTGTTTACTAAATTTCCTAAGTGCTACACTATTTTAAAACACATTGGTAGCATGTCCCCACTATAACCTTAGAAATCAAAACACTCAAAAGCTATAAAGACCACATATACCATGGTAACAACAGAGATCATTCTACAAAACTGCTTATGTAGCGTGTAATACTTTATCAGATAAAATATCAAAAGCTAGCAAACTTAACTCATTCAAATCCTCTTGAAAGTAAACTTTAGTGCCTAAACTATCCTCATAAAAATCACGCTGTACTCAGCAAATGGCAACAATAACAGACAGCTGCCAGTATAAATTTGTAAATAAATGGTACTAGAATCACTGTACATGGTGCAGCCATTGTGTAAATAACATTCATATAATAACAGAACTGTAGTTTTTGAACTGTATTAGTGCTGGTATGCTTGTGTAAAATGCAGTGATTTCACTTTATTTATTTATTTATCCATTGATCCATCCATCCATCTAATTATTTTATTTGTATTTTGTTAGTTGGGTAAGTGAACTGGTCTGGGGACCCTTTTCAGCTATGACTAGGGCCACAGTGCCAACAATAACAATATATGCAGTTAGGAATACAAAAATTCTGCTATGAAAACATTTGACAATGACTGCATGGGCAAAACATAGCAACAGGGACAATGGATAAATAAAACTTTAATTAACATTCACAAGTATGCATATATTATTAATACTTAAATATTCAATGCAGACAAGTTAACCTTCATTATAAATTCAGAATTCCATGTTGGCATACACTGCTCAGTTCATAGTGCTATAATATGTTAGTATAGAGTAATAAACTAGGAATCAGCTTGTGAATAAAAACACAGTGTGTGTGCATGTGCATCACTCTTGTCCTAAAGGTAGTATCATATGGACTAAACGTGCACATTTCAATTATGACTACCACTACAGGGGAACCTAAAAATTAGTGCACCATTGCATTAGCCCATGTATCTGCAGCATTTGCATTTTACTTTCTTTGAACAGACAGTCTCCAAGTGTTTTCTTGAAAGTCAGTAGTTGGTTTATACTCCTAATGCTCTTTGGGAGGTTGTTAAAACAGCTGGAGCTATTTTGCAGAAACTGTTTCATACATAAATGTGTGACTGGAGACCTGTATAAACGAATACCACAACTTCCAAGGGTATAGGATTTGATTCTAAACTGCAGTCTACTGCAGAGTGGTGGACAATAGCCACCATTTCGTAATTTGTAAATGAGTATATTGAGCAATAAATAAATAAGTAAGTTGTAGCTGTAACAGGTAGGAAAGTCTCTGAATTGAGAGAAGTCCAGTTAAACGGATGCAGTATTCCAATCTGTGGAGGAGTACATTTATGGGAATGCCTTATCTAGCTTCAGTGGTGAACAAGTTATATATTTTGTATGAGCCTTTAAAATGAATTAATACATTGCTGACATATTTATGTAAGTAAATATTCATATAAAAGCTGATCTATGGAAATTATCAAATTGCAAATATTGGTTATAATGTAACCTAAATAAAAATGTTGGTTTGAAATGCACCTTGGAAAGTCATCTGTTTTACAACTGCTTGAACAGTTGATTTGTCTCTTGGATAGAGTTATGGCTGAAAATGATCTTTGGACCACTTCACTTATGCAGTTACTAAAGTCATGTAAATATAAATAGATTGATGGATGGCTTGGTATGGTATGAAAACAGTACAGAGTGCTCATATATGTTTTGGAACTATCCCATTTTTAGCTTCTAATAGTCACTGAGTGATTAATAACACATCCGTACTACTGCTGATGTCCCATTTGCTGCATCGCTTTACTTTGCAGACACCACTTATATTACACCAGGATAACTATGCAAGTGTGAAATGTGCCCTTTATGTATAAGTTGCAGAAATGTTCACACATTAGCTAAGTATGCAATATCAGATTGCAATGCAAAAGAAGTTAATGCCATATATTGTCTTCACAGGGAGTATAGATCAGCAATAGCAATAGTTATAATTTATTTGTTTAGATTTAAGTGGGAAAATCCAGATGGTAATTCACATTTCATTAGTTGTCCTCTAACCATGAATAGAAACTCACTAGGTTTGGATGCAGTTATACTTTAATATAAAAAGTGACACTGTGCCATAACTGACAGTATCCTTGCAAGTTTTACAGAACAGAACAGAAAGGGATAATAAAAATATATTTTTTTATAATTCCTGGGAAACATCATTATTATTATTATAAGAATATTTCATTTGCTTTATGCCTGTCATATGGTCAGTGGCTTTTACAGCAGTTCAGCCATAACTGGGTCTCTCACATTCATGCCCGGTCACTAAAGTATATAAATATAAATGTCTAATCTTAGCATGCAGTGCAGGGCTGCACTGTCCTATCATTCAGTGCATTCAAACATTTAATGACAATTAGTGGTATTCATAGTCATTATGATTAAACACAGTGGTTTCTTCCATTGGATTCAGAGACAGCAACTGCACCAAACTGAAGCTGTTGGAAGAGGTGTGAGAAAGACTTAAGCAAATTTGGGAAAATCTAGATTTAAATGAGAGCTGTTTGAAAAATCTATGACTATCTTATGAAAAAAAGGTGTTCTTCCTGACTTTATGTGACTCAGTCATTTGTTTGTGTGTGTCATGTACAGATGGGCTGTGAAAAGTAAAATGCTCACATTTTCTATCCACTTTGCAATCTGTGAATATACTTTTGGTACAAATCTGACTGTTTTCTACTGTCATTTGTTTGTTTTGGTTGTGTCAAAATATGGATCATGGAATGGCAATTGCTAAACTAGGAGGAAAAGGCACTGGCAAAGGCTAACTTCCCTCAATTTTGCTGAGGAGGAATAATTGGGGAGGTAGAGAGGAATATAATACAGGCTTTTTTTGAGTTTTTCAAAGAAGACCAATGGGAATTGGGAGGTTACATGGCCTTCCTTTACCAGTAGATTACAAGTTATATGTAACCCTCCCTATTCTAGCCATGGGGATCTCTCAGAGACAAACTGTGATATGCTGGGCATCTCACAAGCTTCTGCCTCATGGATACTGCAGCAGCTCTTCGATATACTCTTGGCAGATGGGAATGAGCATCCATACTTCTCAGTGTCATCACTGATCACAGCCAGTTAGTGATAGTGGCAATGCCAACTGCAGTAGCATGGCACCCACTCTAGCAGGCTCATGCATGGTATATGGCTGCATAGAGGAATAGCTGACAGCTAGTCAACAACTATAAGCTGGAACAATCACTGCATGAAAGTGAAAAGATACACATATAATACCTGATGCATGCAGTATTACTTGTGGGCAATGCTGAATGTTGCATGGACAGGTTGCACTGCAAATGAGACAATCTACACATATCAGACATGGCTGTAGGCATCATCAATGGTCGAGTGTTCAGTTTTCAGTGGCACAAGTGCGAATTATACTGGCAGACTTTGCACGAAGTTTAAAGCAGCAGGTGTTATGAATGAAGAAGATTTTGGCAATACACTGGGTATGTCACTGCTGTGTTACTTAATGATGTCAGATTTACCTGCTGAAATGTCATTATTTAATTGTATTTATTTATTTATTTATTTTTGCTGTTGTCTGATTCCTTTCTTTCAGGTACAAGGAACTGATGCAGTGTTTGTCATGTGTGTAAAGTGACTTCTTGGTGAATAAGCTCTGCATTCCTGCTGGTCAAAATGTAACTTAGATTTAGATGATGACATAAAAAAAACATCTCGCAAGGATAGTGTGAGTGATGGTCCCACAGAGTGAGAACAAGTGCTGACATGCGAGTTTGATGCTGAGCTGTTCCAATGATGGGATCTACTGGATGCAGAGGAACCTGCTGGCACTCAGCTAACTGTGCTGCAGGACCTAGACCTTGACTCAGATGTTCTACCACATGCTGTGGAAGTTTGATGAGGCCTGACTGCCTTCTTCTTTGAGGAAGTCACATGAATTCCCACAGCACTTTATTTATTTATTTATTTATTTATTTATTTATTTATTTATTTATATTTGTTGACTGGGAGTGTCCGACTGGACGTAGGTCCATTTTCAGTGGAGGCCCGTGGAGAAAAGCTCCACAGTTAAAATAAACAGATTGGATTAAATAGCGATTAACAATTTACATAGCAATTACTTCCAACATATTTACAGATGAAGAACATAGTACATCAGTAGACAACTAGAATCTTTAGCTGTGAAGTACATAACAGACATAACAAATATTACAATAAGAAGTTCCTGCTGTATAATAAGTACTAGGCTTATGAGCATCTGAGCTTGCTATAATCAAGGTAGTTAGTGGAGTGGAAGGAAAGGTAGTGGTTGGATGGGGTGGGTGATATTAGAGTGGGAGTTGCAAGGGCATAGCCAGCATGTTTTTAGGTGCGCTTTTAGTAAAGTTTTGAAGTGGGTGCATGATGGTATGGAGGTAATTGTGGGTGGGAGGGAACTCCATAATTTAGTTATGGTGCAAGAGAATAGTGCTTCACCAACAGAGTTATTGGCTTTAGTGATCTGCAAGTGATTTTTGTTGCTGGATCTTAGTGGTCTGGTGGTGCAATAGGGATGGAGTAGATTCTGGAGGGATGGGACATTTAGTGGATGGTTTACTAGTTTGTGGGCTTTCTTGGACTTTCTTCTTTTTTTTTTTTTTTTGTGGACTTTCTTGGAATATGCATGGTGTACAGCCTACTCATCTACCACACATGCAGACATTGCCCATATGCAGCTGTATCCCCAGTGAGTGTCTACTAAGTCTCTACTAGTGTGCATAAGGAGGCTGACATGGGTACCATGTGTGCAACCATACTGCATATGAAGATCATAATGGCATTGTCCATGGCCTCCACCATTCCCATGTACTAGTGAACTTCCTCATGTATACCCTGTAATACCCTAACTATTTCTATCCAAGCCTCATAAGCAGTAGTCTGGGCCTGATCTATGCTACAGTACTTTTGGTGCTGGGCAGACAAGGTCTTGTGTGCTACTGGTGTGAACTATGATATTCATCTTTGCTTGACACCCCTGGGAAAAGGTGCAACTGTGGGTACTTTTATAGCCAAAAGGGTAGTCTGTTCAATAAGTGGTCCATCTCTGCCCAAGAAGCAGACGTTGAGCTATGTGGTATTCCTACCCCCCCCCGTTATAATGTCATTGACTCACCTTGTTTACTGTGTGAGCCCGTGTCACTGCCTAAGGAGTTATCCACCTGCTGTGCTGTACTGGGCCCTGCCACAACACTTAAAGGTTGTGTGCCACTGTCCTGAGGCTGTGTTTTTAGAATGAGAGTTATGGGATCATCATAACTGACTGCCATTCTGTTGCCTGTATCAGTCTGCAGAGGTTCTGCACAGGATGTGGTTGTTTCTAGTACTGACCCCATAAAGAAATATGTCAAAATGCAATTAATGTGACCTGCGACAGTTGTATAAGATTTTTTCTTACAGGTGTGATGCCCACACTTACTGTGTCTTTATAATCTCAGTCTCACCTGATGTTGATGGAGTACACGATGAGGAAACATATAAATGTTATATGTAACAACTTTCGTGGCAACTACAACCAGAGTGAAATTCTGTACTGCCTGTGGAAAGATGCTGTAAGTGTCAGAAAGTGCTGGTGTCGATCTCAAATGATTCTTGTAGCATCTTTATCTGCATTAAAATGTATCACCCCTTATGGAGAGCAGGTACTTCTGATCCAGGCTCACCCCCAGTGTTGCTACGTCTGACTGCCCTTTGTGTTGGTACATCCCACCATGTCATTAGCTCTTTTCCTACACTGTACCAAGGTGCTGCTCTTGCCATTATAGCACTGATGCCAGCCACCACCAGATTACATGCCTTAGCTCTCTCTGTTTGTTTTAGCTCCCCCTTTTACAAAAATAAGTTTTTGACATGTTCTCACTGCATCCATAAGGATGTGTTTTTTCCTAGGCCTATGTTATCTCTACTGCACCTTAATCTCTGCTGCTGCAACATTTTTAAATCTGACAATATGTTTACAAATAATTGCACCTTTCTCATCTGAGTGCAGACAATTCTGAGTCATGCATTTCCTTCAGTAGCAGAAGCACAATGAAGTGTTATTATAATTTCTGGATCTGCCTTTCCTTTGTGGCACTGTCTTTGTTATGCATTCATCTCCTGTAGTATACTTGAGACCGTGCATAGTGAACGGTATGTCTGTAACTCCTTGCTGGAAGGATGGGAGAAACTTCTCAACCTCTTATTGCAATAAATCTGGACAGAGCCTAAAATAATGGGGGACAAAAGCTCAAAAATAAGAAAGATATATAGGAAAAATAGAAGTACATATTGTTCATTGCCTTTGCATTAATACTAACTGCAGTACTTTAGGCCCTGATTAATGAAATATAAAAACTATAATGAAGACACCATTACAATTTCATATAAGAAGCAGTAATGAAAAATAAACACACTAGAATGTGAATATTAATGCCAGTAATTCTTTGCAGCTTAGAGTATATTTGAAAGTTATTTACAGGCAAAACAACACATGCAAGGTGTAGCCCTTTCTGAAATTGATTTTTGCTAAGATTGCCATAACAGCAAACTTTTCAAAAATACATAAAGCAATACTCAGTCTCTCATCTCCCAGCAAAGGTATTTGGTGCATCTGAATTTATGAACTGCAGAAGTTCAGTATAGCCTGTAACAATTTACTTTCAGTTGCATAGTGTTCCCTCATTTCAGCAAAGGAATACAAAATGTTAATTTTTGTAGGCTGGATAAATTCTCTATTTATGACCAGAATTTATCATAATTACTTCCTTATACTCCATGCTGTAGGACTTTGCATAGACTTACAGAGTTACACATATTCCCTGATAATAAAATGATGGAGAAATGGATAAAATGCAAGTTGAAGGTAGGGACATCTTTGTATAACCAAAGTTGTGCTGGGAACCTGCTAGAAATATTAAATACTACAGACGTTTAGGGCAAAGGCTAAGCTGGCTTTTGCAGGTCCACTCCGATGTACAGGCAGCCTGTGCAGATGCCAAACACACATACCCTCCCTCCTGACCCAGATCTTTATTAGAGGTGCAACAAAAAAAGTTTGCTCTGAATAGATAAATGCTCCCTCCATGCCCCAGCTCTTTACTAGAAGATACATCTCATCTTTGCAGATGAAGATAAAAAAAAAAATATATATATATATATATATATATATACACACACACACACACACACACACACACACACACACACACACACACACACACACACACACACACACACACACCTCCTTTCTCAAGCTCTTCATTGGAAGACCAAAAAAAAAAAAAGCACCAAAGAGATGCTTTATCTTACTCTGGCTTTCCAAGCCAGATACATACCTGCTACCTGCCCAGCTATTTTATTTTATTTTATTATTTATTTTATTTTACATTTGTTGACCGGGCTAGTCTAGCTGGAGATATTTCCATTTTCAGTAGAGGCCCGGGGAGAAAAGCTCCACATACTTAATAATAATATAGAAAATACAAAGCAATAAGAGGCAATGCCACGTACCTTAGGAAGGAATTAACATAACATTGTACAGTAAACCATCAGGATTAACAAATTATGGTACATAACATTTACATAATATTTGTTGCCAGAGTAGTAATTTAAAGAAAGAGTGAGAAGTGAGGTTACAAGCTAAGAGTAGAGTCTTAGTCAGGGTTGCAGCAAGGGCATAACCAGTGGGTTTTTAAGTGATTTTTAAGATTATGTTTGAAGAGGGGAAAGGAGGAAATTGAGGTTAGGTTGGGTGGCAGCATGTTCCATTGCTTACCAGTGGTGATGGAGAACAAGGAGTCACCAGCCAAGTTGTTAGATTTGGGTATATAAGATAGGAGTTTATTAGAGGAGCGTAGGGAATGAAGATTATTATAGGGTGTTATAAGATTATTTAGTGTAGGTGTGTTGTTAGGTAGGTAGAAGATTTTATGAGCAATTGTTAGTTGAGAGAGTAGCAGAGCATTTTGCAGTTCAAGCCAGTCTAGCTGATGTAGATTAATGCAGTGATGGGTTCTATAGGGCTCACCAGTTACAAACCTCGCAATACTGTTGTAGGCTTTGGTAAGTGTTGAGATTGTTTTGCTTTAAATTGGTGTAAATGGGAGAAGCATAGAGGAGGGTAGAGAGTAAATGAGAGTGGGCAACGGTAGTTCTTGCTTTAGGGGTAAGAAAGGGTCTTATCCTATACAAGGAGCCTAATTTTCTGTTAACGGACTTAATGGTATTCTTAATATGATTGCCAAAAGTGAGTTTATTGTCTATTGTAACTCCTAATAACTTACAGGTCAGCTCAGGTGATATAAGGGTTCCATTACTAGCTAGGATGGAGAAGTGTATGGGAGGGGTCTTGTTGTTAGGAGTAATCAGAAGTAATTTGTTTTTTTTGGCATTCAAGAGTAGGCACCGGTTTTGGAACCATGTATCTACTATGGAGAAGACAGTTTGGCTTAGAGATTGAAGTTCAGGGAGAGATTTTGCAGAACAGATGATAGTAGAATCATCAGCATACTGTATGCAGGTGGATTGAGGAATAGCTACATGAAGATCATTTATGAAAAGAGAGAAGGGGTCCTAGAATAGAGCCTTGAGGGACTCCTAGTAAAACAGGGAGATATGAAGACAAGTGATTTTGCCACAAAACAGCTTGTTTTCAGTTGCTGAGGTAAGACTTGAACCAAAGGATAGAATTTGTATCCAGAGAGAGGGATTGTAGGGTATTAATAAGTAGGGAGTGATTGACCATGTCAAAGGCTTTTGACAGGTCAATGAAGAGTGCAGATGAGAGGTAGTTATTGTTACGGTTGGTGTGAATAGTATTGGTGAAAGATAGTAGGGCAGTGGTGGTACTGTGAAAGGGTCTAAAGCCATGTTGGCAGCTGGCCAGGATGTTATTTTTGGTTAGGTAGTCTATTAGCTAATGATGGATACATTTCTCCATGATCTTAGCTAAAGGTGAGAGTAGTGCTATGGGCCTATAGTTGGAATACTCATTAGAGTTGCCTCCTTTATGTAAGGGAATGATGCGGGAGATTTTCCAAAGATTGGGGATAGTGCTTTCAGAATTGGTATGGTTAATAAGAATAGATATAGGATGAGCAATTGCTCTGGCTGCAAGTTGAAGGTATTCAGCTGGTAGGTTGTCATCAGAGGGTGTACGGGGTTTTAGCTTGTGGATTAGTTTCTGGATAAAGGAGATTGAGATGGGTTTTATCTGGAAAATAGGAAGATTGTCATGTTGGGCATTAGGTAGGTTAGTGTTTGCAGAGGTTAGTTGGCTGGCCAGGGTTTGAATGATCTCCATAAAATAGGTATTGAAGGCATTGGCAATTTCTAGATTGGTTTTATTTTCTGACTGTAGGGGTGGAGGGGTACTAGAATGGCCGGGTTGAAGAAGGTTATTAATGGCAGTCCAAAAATTTTGTGGATTCTTAGTGTGAGACTGTTGAAGTTTACTATAATAGGCTTTTTTGTCAGAGAGTATGGCTTTTTTAGTAGTATTACGTAGTTGTCTAAAGTTCAGGTGTTCTGAGACATCTGTAGTTGGATTTGCAGCAACTCTCCACCACCCTCCTGATCACTGTAATTGAAAGAGCAAAATAAAATAAACTAAGAATAATTCTTGTTTTTTTGTTTTTTTACTGTAGCAATTGGCTACAGTTTACCCACACAAAGAACTGATGTGCTGAACTTCCTTGCAGGCAGAGAAACAAAAAAGCAAGAACTCTGAACTGCACTTCACAATTGCATTCTCTAACATCATGTGCCTGGGACAGCTGCCCCTTTCTCTCTACCCTTGCTACAGTATTGCTTTAAGGCACACTTCATACATATTTAGTTTAAGAACCCAGACTTTGTCTCCTATTTTTCATGCCTACACAGTTGCTAAAGATATACAGTGCAATAGAGTGCAATATCAGAAGAGGGTTGGCTGCTTGCTTTGGTGGTCTTGTAAGCATGGATTAGCATCAGGAAGGAAATAAGACCTACAGTTGTTGTGTCTTTCGGCTTTTCCCAGTTAGGGGTTGCCACAACGGGACTCCGGTCCGCTAATGATTGGCAGTAGATTTTTACGTGCCGAGTTGCCGGCCCTGACGCACAACCTTCAGTATGTATGGAAAATAAAAACAAAAAAGAAATGGCACTGTATACTTATGTAACCAAAAATGTACACACCTGAGCTTGAAACAATACTTCTTATTTACTGTTACACTGCTTAATTACCATTGGTTTATGGGGTTTCATTACAGAACTTAATATAATTTTTCAGTCATGTTAAAGGAACTGTAGTAATCCCAAGAGAAATAGTTCTAAACTGAAAGCTGACCTGAAACCCAACCATAATTTGTCAATATTTACTTGTTATATCATTAATTGCAAGATATAATTAGTTACTGACAGCTTCATATTCCTAAATAAAAATGCTATTTCTCTCAGTTTGTCTCATTGAAATAAAGTCATTGCTATTTAATGCTTATGAGTCCTTTTATTATCTCCATCTCTCTCTCTTTTTCTTCTTTATGTTTTTCTAAATGTTCTCCTGGTCAAGAAGTTCCTGGAGCAGCTCAGCTGCAGGCCTCTCAGATATGGCAATGATCACAACCTCACACTGCCCACATGTGGACCATTTCATAGGGTGCAGAGGGTGGCGCTACCTCTATGAACACCTCAGTATGTGTCAACCTGCCATGCCAGCAATGTGGGCTTCAGAACATGTTTGAGGTTGTGATCAGGAGGGTGGTGGAGAGTTGCTGCAACCATTATGAATCCTTCCTCCAATGGGTGCAAGACTGTCTGTTCTGACTGGCTCCAACCATCGAGACACCAGAAGCCTCAAACCCCACACCATTTGGGTCACCATGCTTCGATCCATCAGGACAGGGGAATAGTTGAGGCTCAGACTGGGATGGTATTAATTTCATGGCCTTCTCTGTACTCTATTTTGTCCCTGTCATCTACATGTGTAGTAAAGATAGATTTCAACATTGTAATGAAAACAGAACTGAGTGGAAGTTTGACTTTCACGCTCCATACCATTACCATGCAATTAAAATGGATATTTATGTTATAAACCAATGTTTCTGTGTAGCTATATAGCAAAGAGATTGTTTTGTGAGTGTCCCAGAGGTACATGGTATATGAATTTAAGGGAGGACATGAAACAGGAAGTGAGGCCTGAACTTGCAGAACCTGAGGGTTTGCTTACTGAAATAACCGCTTTATGAATGGAAGTACAAGCTGTGTGGCAAGGACTCTGAACAACTAAATGAGGTGGTTACAGCCAGAAAAGCAATATAAAGGAGACAGAGGTAGATATAGATATAAGTACGTATGAAAGAGAGGTCAAGCAAAGTTTACAGGTGAGGATGGAGGGGTTTGCTAAAAGCAGGACATTTTTAAATTACAGGTCTAGTGAAGGGGAAGAAAGAGTCATATTTTGTGTTATTTCTGAAATCTGTGTTGAAGAATTAGCTAAAGATCAATTATACATACTGCATTTGAACAGCCAGGAAAACAGAGTTTACAGAACTGGAAAAAGCAAGCAAGCAAGTGGAAAGACCGAGGCCAATATATATATATATATATATATATATATATATATATATGTTTTTTGAATTTTATATATATATATATATATATATATATATATATATATATATATATATATATATGTGTTTTTGGGTCTATATTAAAACCGCAAAGAGGCATTTAATTGGATGCCTCTTCTTTGACACATAAAGAGCAAACTCACTAAAGCACGAGCGCTCAGAACACCAATTTCTTTCCCTGGGAAAGAAATCTGTAGCACTAACACACAAACACACACACTTTCATACATTACAATGTGGGGGGCTTTGCCCCCACACCCCCCAACATGGGGGCTGTGCCCCCCACACCCCCCTAACTAAATATACCAACTCCGAGATCGCACTACAGTGGGGAAAGGGGCAAACACACAGGGAAGGTCAAGCGATTTCTTTCCCAGGGAAAGAAATCGCTGTTTAGAGCATTTGCGCTTTAGCGTGTTCGCTCTTTATGTGCCGGTGGAGAGGTGCTCGATTAAATGCCTCTTCACAGTTTTAATATAGACCCTATATATATATATATATATATATATATATATATATATATATATATATATATATATATATATGTATATATATATGTACATATATAAATAAATAAATAAATATATATATATATATATATATATATATATATATGTAAATGCATTCATATATTTATTTATTTATTTATTTCATGTGTTAACCAGGTAAGTGAAATGGTCCAAGGCATGGGACTATTTTCTCATTTATGACTTGAACCAAATAATTTCAGTAAACATAAAGCAGTATATACATGAACAAGAACAAATTATTTAAATCCAAAGTAGTAAACTAGACATCATCATCATAATCATCAATGCCCTTTTTCCCATTTTCTGCATGGGGTCGGGGTGTCACTTCATTTGTTATCATCTCTCTCGATACAGTGCCACTCACCTGTTCTTTGACTGTTGCAGGTGATCTTTCACACAGTCCATCCCTCTCTTTGCTGGATGACCTTGTTTCCACTTGTGAGCTTCCTATCTGTCCCAAATCTTCTACGTCAGATTGCCTTCTACTTTGCTGCACAAGTCCAAACCACTGTAATGTGTTCTCCTTGACCTTCTCTGCAATTGGTGCTACTTAGGCTTCTGTTCTGATGTCCTCACTATTTCCTCTGTCTCACAGTCTGCCATCCTACCACCTATTTCAGACACTTCATTTCCATCACCTCTAGCGTCCTGAGCTGCTCTGCTCAGGGTTCGGTAACATACAGTAGTACTGGTCACATCACTGTTTTGTACACCTTACTTTTCAGCTTCTTTGGCATTCCTCTCTTACACACTACCCAAGATATTAGGTTCATAGGTTCATAGGTTCATAGGTTCATACTAGGCTATCTGCCCGAGGGCATTTATAAGCCTAGCCCATTGTTTTGTGGCTTACGCCACCCCTTTAGTATGGGGAACTATACCCATTATTTTGCTGTGCCTCTGTCGAGCAGTGACACTGAGGTAATTCCTGGGGTATATCTGCGATCTCCCATCCATTGGTCAAGATTTCTCTTGAACAAGGCCAGCGAGGTGCTCTGCCTCACATGTACCGGGATTTTGTTCCACAGCATATGAGTCTTTGGGTGATGAATCTATCCCTCCAGCACATCCTATTAATAGCCGTGTCGAGGTTTAAGTCTCCGCCCTTGTGGCTCTGATGGATCTAGATTTTTTGAGGTGAAGCATATTCATCAAATCTGGGTTTGACATGGCCTTGTATGTTAGGCAAAGGTCACCTCTGAGCAAGCGGTGGCGACTGAATAGAGCTGGAGTTCTTTCAGTCGGGCAACATAGGACAGATTTTTGAGACCCTTTATCCTTTTGGTGAGGAACGTTTGTGGCCTCTCCAGCTGCTGCAAGTGTCGGGTCAGATACATTCCGAATGGGGCATTGTACTCAATCATTGGTCTGATGAGTGATGAGTAAAGGGAGACTATGACCTCCCTTGATCTAGATGAGAATCCCTTCATGATAAGGTGGGCAATGTAGAAGGACTTCCTAACTACTTTAGCTACATGGGTGTCGAATGACAGACTACTATCAACCTGGGTCCCCAGGTCCCTGATAACTTCTTCTGTGCTCAGTGGATTGCCACCTATTTGGTAGCTAGGGGTAACCTTGTTTTTCCCGAAGGGTATGACTATGCATTTTTGGCATTTAACTTTAGGCCGTGGCTCTGGCACCAGTTATCCGTTTCTGTGAGACCCTTCTGAAGGATATCTGTGTCAGATGTGTTTTCTACTATGGCCCAGTTTGCAGTCATCTGCAAACTTTGTCAGCCATAACCCTCCTGTGTTTGCTTGTACTTGGAAAAGTAGATGCCAAACAAGAGTGGGCCCAGGACTGAGCCCTGTGGGACACCACTTGTGACAGGCTTTGAGTCTGACATGGCGCCAGCAACTCTGACCCTGTGGGTTCTGTCACTCAGCCAGTTTGCAACCCATCTTGTGATGTATGGGTTAACATTTAAGCTGATGAGTTTTTCAATGATACCCGAGTGGGGTATTGTATCGAAGGCCTTAGCCAGATCGAGGTAGGCTGTATGGACTGCCTTTCCCTCATCAATGGCTTTGGTGACTGTTTGAAAAAGTCAACCAAGTTTAAAAGGCATGATCTGCCTTTGACAAAGCCAAACTGGGTTGGATCCAAAGTCTGCAAATTCCTATGTCTTTATTTATGAGGTCCATTATGATCCTCTCCATGGCTTTGCAGATAAGGCTTGTCAAGCTAATGGGCGGTAATTTCCAGGGTCTGTGGAGGCACCGCCTTTGTGAAGTGGGACCACAGTTGCAGTGCCACTCCTGGAGTGCGTATCCAGAGGTAAGACTTTGATTAAACAGCTGTCCTAGCTGTGGGTTTAATTCCTCATTGAGTTCGTGGAGCACACAGCCGGGGACACCATCGGGTCCCATGGATGCTGTGTTTTTGCTTTGGAGAGCAGTTCTCACTTGGGCGCTGGAGATGTTTGGGGGCTGCACTCATTTGGTATAGATATCTCTCCTTTTGGGGAGGGGAGAAATTTGCACTGAACCTGTCAGCCAGTATGTTGGCAATGTCTGTAGGATCAGTAATCTTCACATCATTTTGAACTAGTTCTGAGCATATCTGGGAGTTTCCTCCTAGGTTTCTAACATAGCTAAAGAAGGCCTTATGATTGTCTTTTGAGTCTTTAGCTATTTTTCTCTCGAAATTTGCTTTGGATGATTTTATGAGAGCTCTTAGTTTTTTACTTATAGTGAACAAGGGTGTCTTACCTTTTAAGGATTTTGCTCTATCTTGTAGTAGCTTCCTCCTTTTGTTGTAGAGTTTGTTTATGGCTGGGGTCCACCAGACTGGGCGCTTGCCTTTGGTACAAAGAGTCTTTGTTTTGCTTGGGATTGCCTTATCCATGCAGTCCTGCAGGTGCTGGTAGAAGGCGTTTGTAAGTGATTCAGCGGCTTGAGTATTGTTTTCCGCCGGCTCGGGGCCTGAAAGGAGACCACACTAGTCTTTAGAAGTGTGAAGTCGGCTTTTGAGAAGTTCTTTACTGTGGTCTTTTTTATTTCAGGTGGGGGTGGGATGAGGACCTCCAGCGAGATTAGTTTGTGATCTGATCTCACCAGTGAGGGGTATACTTCCGGTGTTGAACATTGTGCTCCCATGTTCGTGATGATGAGATCAAGTATGTTATCTCCTCTTGTGGGGATGGTGACTAGTTGTTCCATGGCATTTGAGTTTATGAATTCCAGGAACTTTTGGGCTAGGGTGTTTGGGCTTGAGTAGTGTTCCCAGTCTATATTAGGGTAATTGAAGTCATTTAGTATGATGGTGTTTGGTGATACATTTATCCCCTCTAGTGTTTTCAGCAAGGCCATGTGAGTTTCCTGAGTTTGTGAGGGTGGCCTGTAACATGCTACAATTTGCAGAGCAGTCTTGCCTATGGTTAATTGCACCTGGATGGTCTCCGATGCATCGTGCGTTGCCACCAGTCTTGAGGTGTGGGTGTCCTTGATGAATATGGATACCCCCCCTCCTTTCTTGGTATTGTCCGGATTTTGGGGCCGGAACGCATGATATGAGGTAAAACCTGATAGCGCTGGGGTGCTCTCAGGAGCCTTGAACCAGGTTTCTGTCACAGCACAGACATCGATGTTCTCCATACTGAGAAGGGCCTCGAGTGCGTGCATTTTGAGATTTAGACTTCTGGCATTGAGCAGCATTACCCTTAGTTTTTTTCCTTTTTGTGTTCTAGGGTGGTAGGTTTAGAATTTGAGCCTTGCCTAAAAAGGCACTATGGGGGTGGCAAGAGCCTTTGCCAATATCCGGAATCCCAGGGGTGACAGGTGCAAGCCGTCCCTTGCGAAGCAGCGTGGCTTGTCCAGCATGTCATCCCAGGCAGACAGATACTGGATCCCCTTTGAATGACACCAGTGTTTAAGCCAATTGTTAAAGCTGATCATCTTATCTCTGTATTGTGGCATCATTCTTGGTGAAGGTAGGATACTGCTCAAGGTCAGGGTCATACCTGCCTGGGCTACATAATCAGAGAGCTCCTCAATGTCTCTTTTCATGTAGTCCAAGGAGGTACGTCTCAGGTCATTTACACCAGCGTGGACAATGACTGAGTCATATTTGTACCTGCTGTTGAGAGACCTGAGTGCTTGCGTTATGTGGCGGATTCTAGCCCGACAGGCAGCTTACTGTGACCTTCTCCTTACTCAGTCTGGTGAGCGGGACATCAGTGTGTCTGACTATGGAGTCACCAATGACTAGTGTGTCTGGCATTGTGTTTGGCCTTAAGGGCTGTGACTGTTTGACACTCTGACTGTGAGGTCTATGTGTTGCGGGTGTTGTGTTCTGAGGTGGTGGTTGTTTGGGTGTCTGCTTTGGTGGCCTCTGCTGTTTTGGTAGATTTTTGATCAGAGCCTCCGAGTATGTCTTTGTGTGTTTATGTGTATGATTTGAGGTTGTAATGGTACTATGTGAGACTGGGTCTATAGTGTGTGTGGTAACCTTCTCCTCCTGACTGGTCTTACCAGTCCTATGTTGAGAGAGCTCAGCCTCCAGTTTGGCCGTATAGTTGCATCTCTCGCATGTATTTGTGTTTTGTGGGAGGAGGAAAGGGTTGTCTGTGTACATGAGGCAATTGAAACATTGCCTCAATATTCCCAGGTTCACCAGCTGAGCAGGAGAGGACACTAGCAACTGATCCCTCGACATGCTAGAAGGGTAGACGAAAACTTTAAAAAGATTCCGGGGGACGTGGGTGACCGAGAAATGGGGGTTGCCTTTTTGGGGTACTATCTATGACAAGAGTGCCGTATCAAGGTAATAAGTACTGTAGGAGCAAGTGCTAGGTTTAATAGATAGAGAATAGTCTACTTGGAGTCAAGTAGAGTTGATCTTTTAGTTATAGGATACGCTGATTTGATCAGTAGTATAGTTCGAGGAAGGTAGTTTTAAGGGAAAATTTGAAGAGTGGACTTTAGGTAGCCCGAATAGTTTAAACCTGCTTAACCGGCACTGCCCTAGTGTGCAACAGTGGCAGCTCAGCTAAATCGCTCTAAACGCTAGCGTTTAGCGTTTTATACCAGGGGCTGGAAAAAGCTAGAAACTGGCCCAAAACGACCAATAAACTACTAGTTACTGGCTGAAACCTCACAAAACTGGACAAAAGGCAGCTCAATGCTTCCCACTCCCACTGGTAAGCAAGGTAGCTTCCCTTCCCCCAAATAAGGCAAGGAAACAGTACACAGGAACTACAACCAAAGCCCAGGAATCAGCAACTCTGAAACTGGACTAAACTAGTAAAGCAGGAAAGCAAGGTAGCTTCCCTTCCCCCAAATAAGGCAAGGAAACAGTACACAGGAACTACAACCAAAGCCCAGGAATCAACAACTCTGAAACTGGACTAAACTAGTAAAGCAGGAAAAACAAGAGATATTTTTTTTTTTCTTTTTTTTTCACAAAACAGGCAGAAACAGGTACAGCAAACACTTATAAATGCTATGAATCAGCTACTACAGCTTACACAGAAGAATTTGCTACAAATACAGTCAAATAGTAACAAACAAGGATTCCAAGTGCAATATTAAGTTAAATGCAGTAAAAACAGCTTCAATGTAACAGAAAGGCAGGTGAAATACAGTTGCTAGGTATTCAGATGTGGAAAGCAACAAAAATATACTTAGTATCAAGAAAAGTCACTTATTCAGCTCTCTGCAGCCTGGATTACTCTGCTGGCCCACGTGGAGTCTGTGCTGAGTAGGTACAAGCTGAAAGTTTTATACCAGGGGGCTGGAAAAAGCTAGAAACTGGCCCAAAACGACCAATAAACTACTAGTTACTGGCTGAAACCTCACAAAACTGGACAGAAGGCAGCTCAATGCTTCCCACTCCCACTGGTAAGCAAGGTAGCTTCCCTTCCCCCAAATAAGGCAAGGAAACAGTACACAGGAACTACAACCAAAGCCCAGGAATCAGCAACTCTGAAACTGGACTAAACTAGTAAAGCAGGAAAGCAAGGTAGCGTCCGTTTCCCCCAAATAAGGCAAGGAAACAGTACACAGGAACTACAACCAAAGCCCAGGAATCAACAACTCTGAAACTGGACTAAACTAGTAAAGCAGGAAAAACAAGAGATATTTTTTCTTTTTTTTTTTTCACAAAACAGGCAGAAACAGGTACAGCAAACACTTATAAATGCTATGAATCAGCTACTACAGCTTACACAGAAGAATTTGCTACAAATACAGTCAAATAGTAACAAACAAGGATTCCAAGTGCAATATTAAGTTAAATGCAGTAAAACAGCTTCAGTGTAACAGAAAGGCAGGTGAAATACAGTTGCTAGGTATTCAGATGTGGAAAGCAACAAAAATATACTTAGTATCAAGAAAAGTCGCTTATTCAGCTCTCTGCAGCCTGGATTACTCTGCTGGCCCACGTGGAGTCTGTGCTGAGTAGGTACAAGCTGAAAGTTTTATACCACGGGGCTGGAAAAAGCTAGAAACTGGCCCAAAACGACCAATAAACTACTAGTTACTGGCTGAAACCTCACAAAACTGGACAAAAGGCAGCTCAATGCTTCCCACTCCCACTGGTAAGCAAGGTAGCTTCCCTTCCCCCAAATAAGGCAAGGAAACAGTACACAGGAACTACAACCAAAGCCCAGGAATCAGCAACTCTGAAACTGGACTAAACTAGTAAAGCAGGAAAGCAAGGTAGCTTACCTTCCGCAAATAAGGCAAGGAAACAGTACACAGGAACTACAACCAAAGCCCAGGAATCAACAACTCTGAAACTGGACTAAACTAGTAAAGCAGGAAAAACAAGAGATATTTTTTCTTTTTTTCTTTTTTTTCACAAAACAGGCAGAAACAGGTACAGCAAACACTTATAAATGCTATGAATCAGCTACTACAGCTTACACAGAAGAATTTGCTACAAATACAGTCAAATAGTAACAAACAAGGATTCCAAGTGCAATATTAAGTTAAATGCAGTAAAAACAGCTTCAATGTAACAGAAAGGCAGGTGAAATACAGTTGCTAGGTATTCAGATGTGGAAAGCAACAAAAATATACTTAGTATCAAGAAAAGTCGCTTATTCAGCTCTCTGCAGCCTGGATTACTCTGCTGGCCCACGTGGAGTCTGTGCTGAGTAGGTACAAGCTGAAAGTTTTATACCAGGGGCTGGAAAAGCTAGAAACTGGCCCAAAACGACCAATAAACTACTAGTTACTGGCTGAAACCTCACAAAACTGGACAAAGGCAGCTCAATGCTTCCCACTCCCACTGGTAAGCAAGGTAGCTTCCTTTCCCCAAATAAGGCAAGGAAACAGTACACAGGAACTACAACCAAAGCCCAGGAATCAGCAACTCTGAAACTGGACTAAACTAGTAAAGCAGGAAAGCAAGGTAGCTTCCCTTCCCCAAATAAGGCAAGGAAACAGTACACAGGAACTACAACCAAAGCCCAGGAATCAGCAACTCTGAAACTGGACTAAACTAGTAAAGCAGGAAAAACAAGAGATATTTTTTCTTTTTTTCTTTTTTTCACAAAACAGGCAGAAACAGGTACAGCAAACACTTATAAATGCTATGAATCAGCTACTACAGCTTACACAGAAGAATTTGCTACAAATACAGTCAAATAGTAACAAACAAGGATTCCAAGTGCAATATTAAGTTAAATGCAGTAAAACAGCTTCAATGTAACAGAAAGGCAGGTGAAATACAGTTGCTAGGTATTCAGATGTGGAAAGCAACAAAAATATACTTAGTATCAAGAAAAGTCGCTTATTCAGCTCTCTGCAGCCTGGATTACTCTGCTGGCCCACGTGGAGTCTGTGCTGAGTAGGTACAAGCTGAAAGTTTTATACCAGGGGCTGGAAAAAGCTAGAAACTGGCCCAAAACGACCAATAAACTACTAGTTACTGGCTGAAACCTCACAAAACTGGACAAAAGGCAGCTCAATGCTTCCCACTCCCACTGGTAAGCAAGGTAGCTTCCCTTCCCCAAATAAGGCAAGGAAACAGTACACAGGAACTACAACCAAAGCCCAGGAATCAGCAACTCTGAAACTGGACTAAACTAGTAAAGCAGGAAAGCAAGGTAGCTTCCCTTCCCCAAATAAGGCAAGGAAACAGTACACAGGAACTACAACCAAAGCCCAGGAATCAGCAACTCTGAAACTGGACTAAACTAGTAAAGCAGGAAAAACAAGAGATATTTTTTCTTTTTTTCTTTTTTCACAAAACAGGCAGAAACAGGTACAGCAAACACTTATAAATGCTATGAATCAGCTACTACAGCTTACACAGAAGAATTTGCTACAAATACAGTCAAATAGTAACAAACAAGGATTCCAAGTGCAATATTAAGTTAAATGCAGTAAAAACAGCTTCAATGTAACAGAAAGGCAGGTGAAATACAGTTGCTAGGTATTCAGATGTGGAAAGCAACAAAAATATACTTAGTATCAAGAAAAGTCGCTTATTCAGCTCTCTGCAGCCTGGATTACTCTGCTGGCCCACGTGGAGTCTGTGCTGAGTAGGTACAAGCTGAAAGTTTTATACCAGGGGCTGGAAAAAGCTAGAAACTGGCCCAAAACGACCAATAAACTACTAGTTACTGGCTGAAACCTCACAAAACTGGACAAAAGGCAGCTCAATGCTTCCCACTCCCACTGGTAAGCAAGGTAGCTTCCTTTCCCCAAATAAGGCAAGGAAACAGTACACAGGAACTACAACCAAAGCCCAGGAATCAGCAACTCTGAAACTGGACTAAACTAGTAAAGCAGGAAAGCAAGGTAGCTTCCCTTCCCCAAATAAGGCAAGGAAACAGTACACAGGAACTACAACCAAAGCCCAGGAATCAGCAACTCTGAAACTGGACTAAACTAGTAAAGCAGGAAAAACAAGAGATATTTTTTCTTTTTTTTCTTTTTTTCACAAAACAGGCAGAAACAGGTACAGCAAACACTTATAAATGCTATGAATCAGCTACTACAGCTTACACAGAAGAATTTGCTACAAATACAGTCAAATAGTAACAAACAAGGATTCCAAGTGCAATATTAAGTTAAATGCAGTAAAACAGCTTCAATGTAACAGAAAGGCAGGCGAAATACAGTTGCTAGGTATTCAGATGTGGAAAGCAACAAAAATATACTTAGTATCAAGAAAAGTCGCTTATTCAGCTCTCTGCAGCCTGGATTACTCTGCTGGCCCACGTGGAGTCTGTGCTGAGTAGGTACAAGCTGAAAGTTTTATACCAGGGGCTGGAAAAAGCTAGAAACTGGCCCAAAACGACCAATAAACTACTAGTTACTGGCTGAAACCTCACAAAACTGGACAAAAGGCAGCTCAATGCTTCCCACTCCCACTGGTAAGCAAGGTAGCTTCCCTTCCCCAAATAAGGCAAGGAAACAGTACACAGGAACTACAACCAAAGCCCAGGAATCAGCAACTCTGAAACTGGACTAAACTAGTAAAGCAGGAAAGCAAGGTAGCTTCCTTCCCCAAATAAGGCAAGGAAACAGTACACAGGAACTACAACCAAAGCCCAGGAATCAGCAACTCTGAAACTGGACTAAACTAGTAAAGCAGGAAAAACAAGAGATATTTTTTTTTTTTTCTTTTTTTTCACAAAACAGGCAGAAACAGGTACAGCAAACACTTATAAATGCTATGAATCAGCTACTACAGCTTACACAGAAGAATTTGCTACAAATACAGTCAAATAGTAACAAACAAGGATTCCAAGTGCAATATTAAGTTAAATGCAGTAAAAACAGCTTCAATGTAACAGAAAGGCAGGCGAAATACAGTTGCTAGGTATTCAGATGTGGAAAGCAACAAAAATATACTTAGTATCAAGAAAAGTCGCTTATTCAGCTCTCTGCAGCCTGGATTACTCTGCTGGCCCACGTGGAGTCTGTGCTGAGTAGGTACAAGCTGAAAGTTTTATACCAGGGGCTGGAAAAAGCTAGAAACTGGCCCAAAACGACCAATAAACTACTAGTTACTGGCTGAAACCTCACAAAACTGGACAAAGGCAGCTCAATGCTTCCCACTCCCACTGGTAAGCAAGGTAGCTTCCTTCCCCAAATAAGGCAAGGAAACAGTACACAGGAACTACAACCAAAGCCCAGGAATCAGCAACTCTGAAACTGGACTAAACTAGTAAAGCAGGAAAGCAAGGTAGCTTCCCTTCCCCCAAATAAGGCAAGGAAACAGTACACAGGAACTACAACCAAAGCCCAGGAATCAGCAACTCTGAAACTGGACTAAACTAGTAAAGCAGGAAAAACAAGAGATATTTTTTCTTTTTTTTCTTTTTTTCACAAAACAGGCAGAAACAGGTACAGCAAGCACTTATAAATGCTATGAATCAGCTACTACAGCTTACACAGAAGAATTTGCTACAAATACAGTCAAATAGTAACAAACAAGGATTCCAAGTGCAATATTAAGTTAAATGCAGTAAAAACAGCTTCAATGTAACAGAAAGGCAGGCGAAATACAGTTGCTAGGTATTCAGATGTGGAAAGCAACAAAAAATATACTTAGTATCAAGAAAAGTCGCTTATTCAGCTCTCTGCAGCCTGGATTACTCTGCTGGCCCACGTGGAGGATGCAGCATGACCGACATGATGTATGCAGTGAGACAGGTAGTTGAGAAGAAGCCAAAGATGAGGAAAGAATCCAACTATGTATTCCTAGACATTGTCCTGAGAAAGCTGACTTGGGCAGTCCTGCAATGGTTCAAAGTTCCAGAAATACAAGTAGAATTTGTACAGATGTTGTACAAGAAGCCAATGACACAAGTACAAACAGTGTTCGGACTCACAGAGGGGTTCCCAGTGGGAGTGGGTGTGCATCAGGGTTCTGTGCCATTTGGCTGCAGCCCCTGTAATTCTAGCTTTTACCTCCTCATTCAGACTTCCCTTCTCCTCAACTGCCCTTCCAAGACACTTAAAGATGATTACGTGTTCCTCTATTTTCTCTTCTATCTCAGTTCTTCCACTCTTCTGATTTCCCCATTTGTTGCTATTACAAATATCTTATATCTATTCAGTTTTATCTTATGTGCCTTCAGTTTTGCATTGCATTTCCCTGTGCTTTACTAAAGTTCTTCACAGTCTGCCTGTAATGTTACATTGGCTTTATACAGCAGCTTTGTTCATCTGTCCCCTCTGACCTGTTTGCTAATGTAGTCTGTCATCAGTATGAATGGTAGTGTGCTCAGAGCTGAACCCTGATGCACACCCACTCCCACTGGGAACCCCTCTGTGAGTCCGAACACTGTTTGTACTTGTGTCATTGGCTTCTTGTACAACATCTGTACAAATTCTACTTGTATTTCTGGAACTTTGAACCATTGCAGGACTGCCCAAGTCAGCTTTCTCAGGACAATGTCTAGGAATACATAGTTGGATTCTTTCCTCATCTTTGGCTTCTTCTCAACTACCTGTCTCACTGCATACATCATGTCGGTCATGCTGTATCCTGATCTGAATCTGAACTGCTCATCTCCCATCTTATGTTGTAATACTTGGCATATTCATTTATCAATCTCCATTTCCAGAACTTTCATGTAGTGTGACAACAGTTTGCTATCTCTTTACTGCATGCAGCTGTGAATTTCCCCTTTGTTCTTAAACATTGGCACTGGTATGTTTATTCTCTGGTCATGTGGGATGCACATTTCTCTCCATACAACTTTGAGTATTCTTATATTGCTATGAGTAGTGAAGTAAACACATAGTTATTGGCCCAGCATTTTTTTACCCTAAACAAGTATAAATTGCATAATAAATTTAAACAATAAGAAATTCATTCATTGAGAAATAGAGCAAAAAAAATGTCAATGCCGATCACTTAACAAAACAAACATTTACTGATTTTTTAAACTGTATCAGGTGTCATGGGATCAGAGCCTGAATTATAAATGAATGGCAAAGCCACTAGTAAGCATATACAGTGGAGTATTTGCAAATGAGCTTGGTTGGAATCTTTAGCTGTGCTTGCGTGTACCTGCAAGATGAGATTTCAACAGTTTCTGAAACACGGGAGGACTGTCACTATTTTGCACATTTTGTTGCAAAGCAGGCCAGACACTTGGACCATTTTGTTAAATTCGCTGTCTGTGGCAGCTAAGGTAGATGGAGGTCTCTGCAACTAGAAGATCTCCTCACTTCTCAAATTTAAGAAGAATTTCTATTAAAGTGTGCATTTGCAAGCATAGCCAATGCTTGTAACTCATTTGGCAATAAAGTGATGTTGATTAGGACCAAGATTCATAAACTTTAGTATCTTATTCTGTGCAGTTTGTAGCATATATGTACTGTGTGGTGAAAGGACTGATATAATACACAAAGCATATTAATATCCTGTTGGCGGTATGCTGACTGCACTTACCGATCTATCTTCTGATGATAAAAGATGAGATATTATGTGTGACACTCTCAGGAGGTTATATAATTTAATAATTTGCTATTCTGTGTGTTTGTTACAGAAAAGGTCAAAAGGAATAGATTATGGTGGTTCAGGCACATGTGCAGGAAAGCAGATGACAATCTGGCGAAGAAGATTTAGGACAGACAGGAAGAAGGTAAGAGGACATCCAGCAAAGAAGTGAATGGATTGTGTGAGAGCTACAGCAGTCAGGCATGATTGTTGAAGAAGGCAGGATTGTGGCATTGAATCAAGATAGATAGTGACAGTTAACATGACACCCCGATCCATGTTTGTTGAAGGTCAGTGTTTGGTTCAGAGATACTTTTGAGTTATGGCACATGGTATCAGAGTGTTATTTAGATCCTTTACTGGCAATGATGTGGTATTAGCTATTTTTATGTGTCTCAAACAGAATAACTGTAGATTTGTTAGTACTGGCACTCTTTTTAAACATAGCCGGCTCCAAACAGCAATGAAATCCTTTGGTAAATCTGAACTAAGCAAGTTAGAATTTTTCAAAAATAAAAGCACCCCAACAATGAAAAGGTGGAATAAACACTCAAAAACACAAAATCCACCAAGGCAGGTTCAGGTAAAGCTCAAATAAGGAACAGTCAGAATTAATTAGAAGTTAGAATTTTTGTTGACTTTCGGTAGTACTAAGTAATTAATGAAGAATACACAATAATTTTTCGGTAGGCAAGATGGCTTATTACTAAAAGTGAGGGCAACAGTAGTCCAATTACAGACCCCTGTTAAAATCTTTAGAAGTAGTGCAAAATTCTGAGCTGTTATTATTTGTGGGAACTGTAAATATTCTGTGAGACAGGTAACTATCAAAACATTGTAGTAGTTCAGGAGCAAAACCAATGTCTTTTGCTTGTTCATAAGCAAACTGTGATCAACATTCTCAAATGTTGGTTTAAACAGCTCCCATCAGGTCACCTTCTTCCATATTATGATCAAATTGGTCAATTAGTTTGTATGAGGTAGTGATGGTACTGTACATGGAACTGCAGCCATACAGAATGTTAGTAAGTATATCACATTTACTAAGGTAATCCAAGATTTTGTCATATACCAGTTTCTCAAGGATTTTTAGCAGTGGACAAACATTTGCTAACAGCCTATAATCATGCACTGAAGTGGGCTTAGTGAGGGGTAGCATATGAGAATGATTATAAGAGAATGATTAATGCTTGGTGGGACAATTTTAGTTGTAAGCATGAGGTAAAGTTGTGAGTGAGAAGTCTTGTTAAAATCAATCTACAAACTTCTAGAGGGATTGTGGGTTATTTATTGTGAAGCCTCCTGTTAACCCTTATTGTTTTCTGCACCCTGATGTTTTGCCCCCTGAGCTTTAAACATGTTGATTCAAGGGATATGAGGCTCCTAGCAAGATGTACATTTGAAAGGATAAAGAAAAGGATGGAAGCACTGGGAGAAGACCTGCTGAGTAATATTATAGAAATAGGCAAAGACTTTAATCACTAGAACTCATTTCCACTCTATGAGGACATGTTATGAATACTTTCACAGGTTTCTTGTTGTATAACTGTTGTAGTTAGCAAAGTGGTAGCTTAACAAAAGACTTGGGGGCAGCTCATTTGAGTGCAATAAAGGGGCTTAATCCCCGATATACCCTTTTCAACAGACTATACCATGCCAAGAAGTGACTTGAGTGAAATAAATGTGGCAAAATGTTATAGACAGCATCTCACCAAATGAGCACTTTAAGTGTTTGAAGACTATTAGCTTTTCTGATGAAAGTTAGGGGACTGGAGCATGTAATGAATACTAAAAGGATAAAATGCTTATCTTCATAGCTTTTAATCATGAAAAGAATGGTACTGAATGCATGAAATGTTCCAATAATTTATATTGCTCAAACTCAAACCTCAAACTATTTCCATTAACTCCAGGCTAACCACCTTTTCTTCTACTAAACACACCAAACTGACATTGCACTATAATTTCACTACTGACCAATCACATTTCCCCCACCCCTCCTTATCACTAACAGCAAGGCAAAACACCTAATCACATTGTCAAAGCACACCTCGATGTGAAAACATTTCCAACATCACCTTAGCTTGCTCACATATCAGTAAATAATATACATCTCTATTTACATCTGATAGTATGTTCTAACGGGTCTACCTGACATGGTCGACAGTTCATATGGTCGACACTCATTTGGTCGACAGTTCATTTGGTCGACAAGCAGATTTGCCCCCTTCCCCAATGTTGTGCGACCCTGGAGTTGATATATATAGTTATGGGGGGCATGGGGGGCACAGCCCCCCACATTGGGGGGTGAGGGGGGTGAAGCTCCCCCACCTAAAATGCTTGTCGATCAAATGAACTGTCGACCAAATGAACTGTCGACCATATGAACTGTCGACCATGTCAGGTAGACCCGTTCTAACGCATAAATACCACTCTTAGTATTTTTAAACCCACCATCACAGTTGACATGCTCCTTCTAACCTGTCTAACGTCTTTACTCTTAACTTTACTCTTAATTCTCAACCTCATTACAACTATATCCTTGCTTTCCCCTACACACCAATACACATCAAAAACCTCTTCCAACCATCTCCCCAATAAACAACACAGCTTCTCCAATATCTCCTCCCAGCTTTTCCCCTATACCCTCCCTTATTATTCAAGTCACAGATTGACCTCCTCACCTCCTATGAAACCACTCTTGACACTATCACCTATTAATAAAAAACACATCCCATGCTACTCATTCCTCATTACCTCTTTTCTCAAATGTGGAGACATACATCCTAACCCAGGCCCATCCTCTAATCCTATCCACAAGAGTAACCTCAAAGATTTAAACATACTTACACAGAACCTTAGAAGTATATGTAATAAAATAGCCCCACTGCATGCCTGGATTGATCAAAACCTGACATACTAGCCCTTACCGAAACATGGCTACACCCCAATGTAAGACTCTGAAATAATACCTCCAAACTTTGCAATAACTAGAAGAGATAGTTCTAAGGAAAAGGGGGAGGGATAGCCCTTCTAAATCATTCTACATTCAGCATCACACCCTACCCCAGTAATATGCCCATTTTTTCTAATGCCGAGGTACTAATCTCTTTTTTGAACCACAACACATCAAAAACAATTTGTATAATAGTAATATATATCCCACCAGGTCACAATATACCAGTGTTGGAAAATATTTTATCTTGGACATCCCAAACAATAAAGCGCAAAACAATAATCTTAGGAGATGTAAATATATATTGACAAACCATAGCTTCCAACTTCCCCACAAATAGTATAAATCTGTACATTTTTTCTCAGCTTATCAATTCTCCAACAAGATACAGCAAAGATCTTACTTGCCAATCCACTCTAGACTGGATCCTAGTATCCCATCCCACCAATTACCCCCCTTCCGGTATACTGCCTAGCTCCCTGAGCGATCATCTGCCAGCTTATTCCCTTAAAAACTCCCAACAATTAGGAGTACACACTGTAAAATCAGTTAGGAACTGAACTAATTTTTGTCAGCATAAATTCAACAATCTCCTACATAAAATAGACGGGACACTGCTTAAACGACTACCCCTTAATGATGCTGTACTATACTTTAATAATGCCTTCCTTCACATACTTAATACCCTAGCTCTCATTCATTTGAAAATAATCAAAAAGAACTCAGTACCATGGCTTTCTAAGTAATGTAAACACCTGCTGAAGCAAAGGGACCTAGCCTGGATAACCTGGAAACAGAACAAAAATGAACAAACAAATGTTAATTTCAAAACACTATGTAACAAAGTGACAAAACTAATCAACAGAGATAAGAAGTCATACTGTTCTCAGCTTTAACTCCAGCAGAAAATCAACCCCAATAAATTTTGGCACTCCTTATTTTCTCTACTTAACACTGGAACAAACAGAGAGCACACCCTATCAGCTGATACCCCTCCATCAAAAATAGATAAAAACTTTACCAAGCACTTCATAAAATCAATATCAGACCTACTAACTAACACTCCTAACGCTAGATCCCCCCACCCTTCATCCTATTAAGACACCAACCCTATATCATCAACTATTTCTAACCTTTTCATTAATAACCCCCCTACTCAACAAAATGTCATGTGAATCCCATTCTCATTTCAGCCTATACCAACTGACACCATTAAGAAACTGCTTCAAAAGCTAAAACCCTGCTCCACCTCAGCTGATAATCTTCCACCACATTACCTCAAACTGGCTGCCAGCTCAATTGTCTACCTAATCAGTATCCTTATAAACAGGTCGTTATCTGAATCAGAAGTTCCTATCATATGGAAATAATCTCACATCACCCCATCCATAAAGGAGGCAACTCTTTTGAACCATCCAGTTTCTGTCCTATATCCATCTTGTCACCCATATCTAAAATTCTCGAGAGAGGTAGCCATCAGCAGGTAATGCAATACCTATTGCAAAACAACCTTTTAACCAAATCCTAAGATGGCTTCAGACCCAGCCACAACACAGCTACAGCTCTATTATCCTTTATAGACACGGTGAACAAGGTCAGAGATGCAGGATACTATACAGTCTCAGTTTTTCTGATGTCTTCAAGGCCTTTGACACAGTGCCTCATCCCTTACTATTGAACACACTGTCTAACTTAGGCTTCACAGATAACACAGTAAAATGGTTTCAGAGCTACCTCAAGGATCATAAACAAGCAGTGAAATGGTTCAATGAATTCTCACCCTTTCTGCATAACCCTACTGGAGTCTCTCAAGGTTCCATCCTAGGACCCTTACTCTTTAACATTTTCACAAGCAACCTTCACACTGCCTCTCACCCTGGAACCCTCATTCAATAAGCTGATGATTCCACCATAATCTGTACTGCTCAGTCACTACCAGAACTACTTTCAAAAACTCAATAGTACTTTACTGCAGTCGAATCCTTGCTAAGAAATTCCCAACTCTTTCTTAATTCAAAGAAGACTAAACTAGTACTCTCTTACCCCAAAAACACCTCCCCTGTCACTGATCATTTCAACATCCTTGCATCTGACAATACTGTCATAGAAGTAATGTAGGAAACCAAACTTCTAGAAGTTATCTTTGACAATAAACTTTCATTCAACCCCCATATACAGCAAACTGCAAAGAGAACTTAGCAAAAATTGGGACTGTTGTATAGAAACAAACATTTCTTTACTGCAGCAACCAAAACTGCTCTTGCAAAAAATGTTTACTTCCCTCTCTTCTTTACTGTACTCCTATCCTAACTAACTTACAAACTTCTAGCCTAACCAAGATGGAACAGTGCTACAACAAAGTTGCAAAGTTTGCCACAAACTCTAAATATCATACATACCAATGTAAACCACTAGTAGAACTAAACTGGCTTGAACTGCCCAACCAACTTGCCTTTATTCAGCTATCCACCTTGCACAAACTTATTTTCAAGCTTACCGCCTGCCCTGCACTATAGCCAATCTAGTCACACCTTACACACCAAATTGATCCCTATGATCAGAAGACAAAAATCGCTTAGCTATCTCAAAACCCACAAGAAACCTGGTCACTCTCTGTATTCATACTCTGTCTCTATACTTTGGAATTCACTACCTCTAGCTCCCAGGTCTATGCTTGGCCTAACCCATTTCAAAGCCTCCTTAAAAAATCATCTCAAAAATACATGGCTTTGCTCCTGCATAAAGCCTGCTTATAGGGGATGAACTCACCTGCTGAAAGGTTCAAAACTAAACTCAATAGAGAGAAAAGATATACAGCTTTCTTTCAAAAATTTAAAATGAGAAGGTTAAATATGAAACAACTGAAAAAGAAAGGGTATATGCGGATAGGATTTAACTGTGTTGAAGATGGGGAAAAGAGGGGTAGGGATGTGTGGTAGAGATGAGAAATGGAAAAGAATAAAAGCCATAGGAAGGAAGAAAGGTGGTAGTGAGAATTGAGTTATGTAAAAAAAGTTAAGTTATGCTATATTATAGATTGAATGATCTAATGTTAACATACTGGACAGTTTTATTATAGAGGCAGTAGGTGAGGATAGAAAAGTCTATGACAGAGTAAAAGTAGGTAGGGATTTTAATCACTATGGACTTAGGTTATCAATTAGAGTGCAATTGTGTAGGAAATATTAAAACGGTATGCTGAGAAGGATGGAACAGTCACAACTAACTGATGCAGGGAAGCAGAGGTGGGGTAAAATTACACTTTAGATTCTGCAGAGATGATCAGAAAGTAGAGAAAGAGAGAATTTTGATGGATGGGACACTATATGTGTATTTTAGAGAGAGCTATTATAGGTTATGATACATAAGTTGTAGAGTGGAAGGTGGGGACTGTAAGTGAGAAAAGTTGAAGATGAAATCCAGGAAAGAGACAAAAGTTGTAGCAAGAGAGAGAGAGAGAGAGAAGAATGCAGAGCATGGGTGTTAGGTCATGTGGGAGACTGTAAAGAAAATGAAGTGGGAGCAAAGAAAGGGATATTTTAAAGGCTGCATGGAAGGGTATGTTGTTAGTACAGGCAAAGAGAAGGAATAAAGTGAAGAAGCATAGCATTAGAGAATGAGAAGGCATGCAAAGACAGTTGCAGAAAGACTGGTGGAAGAGGGATGAGGGGAAGTTGGAGCAAATTGGAAAACTGAAAGCTGTCTCAAAAAGTAGAAGAGTCAACAAAAGAAGTACAGCTAAGAAAGATTCATCTGGCAGAGTAATGGGGAAAGTGTATATGATGTTACTGATCTTGAAGCTATAGGGTATGACGTTGAAGGCTTGGAATCGAGAATGGGGTCTCAGCAGGTGTGAAAGTAAGACAGTAAGAGAAATATTTAGGTTATACTCCAGAGACCTTTATGCAGTAGGGAAAGCCAGGTTGATTTGTTTAATAAGTTGAAGGAGCCTGCTTTTGTTTGGGAGAAGGAAGATCTAATGGAGTTGAATAAGGAGATAGAGGGTAGTAAGGGTGTTCATGTGATTAAGCATATGAAAGGAGGTAAAGCTGCAGATGTGAAATTTTTCCATATATTTTCCAAAAGCAATAGATGTGGTTGGCTAAAGAAATGGCAAAAATGATTAATAATATTCTGTCTATGTCAGAACCTTTAACAGGGGTTCTCCCTAATTAGAAAGAGGATTCTCCAGCGCCAACTAGCTTTTGCCAGTTTTCTTTATGTAACACAGATTCTAAAGTAATGGTGAGGACAATGGACAGTTGGAGAGTTAGCCCCCAACTGTACACCTTCAGCCATTTGCACTAGCCAAGGAAAGTACAGCAATCTTGGACTGTGCCTCCCCCAAACACTGCAGCAGGGTAAATACAACATCCAGCATACACACTTGTCTTTTTATTCAGTGTAGGGGGAAATTACTTGTTTTTTCTGTTATCCTAATCATGCTTTGCTGAAAATGGTACCAAATTTAATACCTCTTCTATGTTTGGCCATTACTTAGTGGTCTATTTTGGCTGTTATTTCAGAACTAGAATAAAAAATAGCCTCCACTGCCCCTTAATTCCCCCTCTCCTTCCCTCTCTAATTAATGAGCTATACCCTGCCTTTTTTAATCACTCTTTTTTCATCTACCCCCTCTTTGCCGATATAGGCAGTTCTGTGTTGCTTTTCTTTTTGCCTTTTTCATGCCCTGCAGTTTCACTGATAACTAGTTGCTGTATTACTATTAGATCTTGCTACCCATATTGCTTTTAGTCAACTACTTTTAATTCTACATAGTGTAAGATTTACTTTTGCAATTACACTAGTAAGCAACTTTAGTCCTTTGTGTGCAAACTCTAGCAGTGTCAACTCTATTGATTGTTTTTGGCCATGCATGGGCCTAAGGGGCTAAAACCCACTCCATTCACCCTCACCTAACTCAGGCTCACTTCAGTTCCCCATACTCTACCCTACCCCCAATTCCAATCCACCCACCCCACTATAACTGCATTTATATCTCCATAAGCCTACTCCCTCCATACGTACAACCAATTACAGCCACTCAATTTACTCTTCCATCTTTAATACCTAGCTGTATTATAACACCCCACCTTTCTTTTGATCCTTGCCTCCTCACTTTACTTTTTCATATCCTTCTAGTTTTCTGTCCACCTACCTTTATTTAAACAGCAATACCTTTTTTTCTACCACTCACCTTTTATTACATTCTCCAAACCTTTTTTCTCTACTATAGCAACATTATGCTGCGTTTTCACTTACTGTCACTACTTCTACTATCTATTTTTGCCCATGCCACATCTTAACACACTCCATTATTACTAAGCCTCACTGTCACCTCCAGAACACTACACCATAATTCCAAATCATCCCCCTCTTGTCCTGCTACAGCATCCAGCCTCTACTCTATCACATCACATACATTACAAATATACCAAAGTAGAATCTATACTACATACAGATAATTTAAAGGTGAAAACTAAATTTAAAAATAATTTCACTACACACACCTTTCATCTAAGCTTGCTCTTGATGGTGATATACATCTGAATCCTGGACCCTCTCTAAACACTTGCAACTCTCCCACCTCAGCTACCCATTGTATCCCTCCACTCAACCAAGGTAATAATCTAATTTTGATGCAATTAAATCTTCAGAGCATCTACAATAAACTACAACAGTTACATGCCTATAAAGCCTCATACACTCCTGACATAATAATAGCCACAAAAAACTGTCCAAAATTAAGTACTAAAGACCAGGACATTATCCACCTAAGATAAAACATCATTAGAAATGACAGACATCATAAGAAAGATGGCAGCATTACTATGATATACAAAAAACACCTTGAAATCCCTTCCTATCCCATCACCTATCAGACTTTCTCAGTGCTGAAATAATTATATCTCTCCTGAAAATCAACAGACATGACAGCATATGCATCGCTGCCATGTACATCCCTCCTGGAAACAATGTCCCATTACAAGAAGAAATCCTGTTTTGTATCTGTCATAATATCAGCAAGGAAACCATCATAATAGGTGAGGTTAATATAGACTGCTTGGTTTTCAAGTTCAACTCTCCCTCATTCTCCATCAGTCTTTTTGGCTTAATGCAAATTATCACAACTGCTACTAAAATAGACAAATGCAGTAATTGGAAGTTTGCATTAGAATGTATCTTCACCACCACCCCTAACAAAATTAACACTGCTGGCTGCCTACCCGACACTATCAGTGGCCATCTACTGACCTCTGCTATGAGACAATCTAATCATGTGCATAAACACAATCTATTAAATGTGAGTACACTCTCCTCCTTCAATAATGACACCTTCATTAGCTACCTTAACAAATACAACTGGGATATTCTAAAATACTTACCCCCAGATTATGCCATAACTCACTTTAGCAACACATTCCTTAAAATGCTAAATAAACTAGCTCCCATCAGATCAAACTTAATCAAATCCAGCACCACCCCATGTCTCATAAGAGAAACCAGGCAACTCATGCTAAACGGAGATAAAACTTGAAAAGTATGGTCTATTGACAAAACACAATAAAAATGGCAATATTCTAGACAACTTAGGAAACTTTCTAAATTAAAAATCAGAACACAAAAGAATTAAGTACTTTTCCAGACCCCTAGACAACCACCAACAAAACCATAAGCTATTCTAGAATGCAGTCAAAAGACTATTACATCCAGGCCAAATTATGATTCCTTCACCAACTACCACCTACAACTCTATAGCTGCCCCACTGAATACACATTTCAAAAACTATCCTCTCCCTATTTAACAACAAACTTCTCACCAGTGTCACTATCCTAAACAGTACTAATCACCACCAAAATCCTTTCTCCCTTCAACTAGTATTTGTCTCTTCTACCAAAAAACACCTCCTAAAACTAAAAAATTCCACAATAGCTGCTGACAACCTACCACCAGAATACCTCATAATTGCTGCATATGCTATAGCATATGCTTTATGATGACCCTCCACTGGAGCACTAATAAAGGAGCTCCAGTCCTCACCACTGGCAACAGTGGGGGACATTCACTGGGAGGATGACAAGTACACACACAGTATTTCCAGATGCAGCTCTCTGCATCAAATGCAATTTCCCTTAAGAGCACGCAAAGGCCACAGTCAGTCCAGGTCTGGCTTTTCCCTGTTTCTCCAGATCCACACTGGCACAGCTATAGAGTTGAGATCTCAGCTGAGTAACCAAGCCAAGACTTCCAGCACCCTCTCTGTACAAGCAGTGCTTCATTTTCTTGCCCAAGTAGCTGACACACACACACTCTTTGAGGTTTGATTTATACACACACACATAGGAAAGGCTGGCACAGGTTTACTAGCTATGCCTCCTTCTGCCCAGACTATAAGGTAGTTTTCACTGCTACCATTTACCCCTTATCAGCTACTTTAAGGCCTTTAACAAAGGGTGTCCAATCTTACTGTGTAATATTAATACTAATACAAATGGCTGTTTGACCAAGAGCAAGGCTATGAGAATTGGCCCACACAGTGTCACCAAATAAATATGCAAGTACTCTCAAAACTTAAATATCTCTACAAAGATTAGCCACAATGACCAGTTTAAATATATTTAATAATAAATAATAAAAGAACAAGACCATACTAAATATATATTCACAGTGACACCATAGTTCAAAATGACATAACTATTTAAAATAACATTGCATTACAGGCTCACACATCATTTCTAGTCAGCTGACTTCTAGTTCCCAGGCCACCCCCCCCCCACCATTGCTAGAATTTGGCAACATTTAACATCTACTTGTAAAAATATACAGACAAGGGCTTTTCCTCAGAACTTTCGCAAATGCTGGAAGTCATAAAACAATTACATTCTTTCATGCATTAAAAGTAGCAATTAATTCACTCTAAGGACAATACAGAAATCTTCCTAGTATAGACTTTGTGTCTCTAGCTGCATTGAAACTTGAGAAGTAACCTCTTTATTGCGTAGCCTATAAAGTAATTTAATTTCAAATATTTTTCTAGAGTTTGCTGGACCGAGTTTAACCTCCAGTATTCCAGTTTCCACTGCTAAATTATATACATTTAAACAGTTACAATAGTGCATGTACATTTCTGTTCTCTTCCAGTAGTGCACACTGTGATTACATTCCAAACAGCACTTTGCAAATACCTTTCAACACACATTTGTACAAGCAGTTTGATATGCATATGACATATAGTTCTAATACATTTGTAACACAAGCATCTTGTATAAATCATCTTGATATTCATCAATGACATATAATTATTTACAAAATTACAGTTAGCTGTGCTGGCAGTATCTCCTTTCATCACTCTCCTTCCCCCCTTTGAAGACAAGCTAATTTTCAAGTGACCTTTGAGAAACATTACTTGAGAGGGATAAGCCTATCTGAGACTACATTATCCCATATCCTGACTTGTGATTCCAGCTGTCTTTGCATTGCTGACCCCATTAAAGTGTTGCACTGTCATACGATATGCCTGCAACTCTAGGCTCCACCATAGTAACTTGGAATTTTCCTGGCTGGCTTCCTATAGCCATAGATTCCCCTCAGACTCTTCCTGCCTTCTACTGCAAATACTCAGTACAAGGGCCTCTTTGTCATGGTAAGGTTTCATGGTGTTAACATGGTACAATTTGTGCCCATGCTGTCTGCCTAGACATTCTATCATGTAGTTAACATCACTGACCTTCCTTATCTCTTTGAAGGGTCCCTCCCAAGCTGCCTGCAGCTTGTTGTGTCTGACAGGAATGAGAACCATAACCTGCTACCCCACAACATATTCTCTAGCTCAAGCATCCTGTCATACCCGACCTTTTTCTGCTGTCGGGCTTCTGCAAGGTTCTCCTGGGCCAAGCCCATGAGTTCCCTGAGCCTTGTCCTGAGGTTTAAGACATATGCCACAAAAACCTCTTTGTGGGATTCACACTCACCCTCCCACTCATAACGACTCAAATCTAGAGGTCCCTCACCCTATGCCCGTACAGCAACTCAAAGAGTGAAAAATCTGTGGATTCCTGGGGCACCTCTCTGTAAGCAAACAACAGGTGGGACAAATATTTGTCCCACACCCACTTAAACTGGTCTGCAAATGCCCATAGCATGGTCTTCAATGTAGAGTTTAACCTCTCCAAAAGACCATTAGACTGGGGGAGGTAGGGGTGGTCTTTAGGTGCTTCATCCCACAGCGCTCCCACAGGCAAACAGCAGGTCTGACATGAATCAGTATATCTTTTGGGAAACCTACCCTGCTGAAAATCTCTAACAAAGAATTTGCCACCTTTTCTGCCTTGATGAAGGACAGAGCCACTGCCTCAGGGAATCTGGCAGCATAATCTACTACCACTAGGATATACCTCTTCCCTGTGAAACTTGGGATACCCAGAGACCCCACTATATCCATAGCTACCTTTTGAAATGGCTCCTCAGTCACAGGCAAAGGCATCAAAGGAGCTGTCACCTTGTCTCCTGCCTTGCCTAATTTTTGACACTGCTCACAGGTCTTGCAGTACCCTGTTACATCCCTGGAAATCCCAGGCCAATAAAAGTTCTGCATAATACATCTCTTTGTAGACTTTCTGCCTATATGACCTGCAAGGGGAATGTCATTGGCTATGGCTAGAAGTGCCAGATGGTAGGCTCTGGGTACTACCAATTGCTGTATTCTCTCAACCTCTAGCCCTCCCGCAGGGGTCCACTCTCTATACAGTAACCCTTTTTCCCATTATATAGATTCCCCTTTTCCTTGAGAATCAGGTGCCTCTCTGACTACCTCCTTCACGCCTTGTAATGTAGGGTCTGAGAGCTGAGCCTGTCTCAACTCTCCCTTTGTAACCCTTCCCAGTTTCTCTTCAACAGGAAGTCTGGTATCCTCTGGCAGAGGTGCCTCACTGTCAGCCTGGGTACTGCTACTCACCTCTGCCCTTAGAGTTACTCTGTCCAAGGGAACATCAGTACCCACAAGCAGCTATGGCTTACCTTGAGTCTCACTTCTACAGGGTAGCTTCCTCCCTGAAGTAGCCACTTCATCAGTCCTGGATTAAAGTGTGTGGTCTGTCTGGGTCATCTCCAGTCTACCAGACCCACATGCTTGTTTCCAAGCCTGACTGCTTGTCACTGCATGCACACAAGGCACTGCATTATCAAAGTCATTCCCTAACAGGACATCTGCAGGGATATCCTCAAACACACCTACTTGCTTGCTTACTTTCTACCCTCCCAGTCGAGATGAACTCTAGCCAAAGGTATTTGTAATGGGGTCCCTCCTAAAGCTCTGACTAGAGTGGACTGCTCAAGCAAGTAATGCTCCTCTTTAACCATTGTAGGCTTCACAATGGTTAGGTCAGAGGCTGTGCCTCTCTTACCAGTGTGTTGTTTCCTGTCTACTAAGATTGGATATAACCTCTTGTGGTAGTTTAGTACCATTCCTGTCTCCAGACAACTTACTGCTGGCATTATGTCATTCTCATGTGCTGGCTCCCCTACCTTTTGTTCCCCACCTTGCCTCCATAGACATCTATATGCTACATGTCCCACTGGTTACATTTAAAACATTTAACCCTTGATCCTCTCTGTGTACCTGAACTAGTGGCTTTTCCTGTTACTGGTGGACTCTGTTGGGGAAGTTTAGGCTGCCCACCATGGGTTCCCTTATACCCATATACAGCACTGGTATCCCTTTCCTGTGCAGTGATGCCCTGCTTGCTAGGTATAGGCCTCCCTTTTTCCCCAGCTCATCTGCGGTCTGCCAACTAGATTTTCATGTCCTCAGGCAAAGTGCTAAGGGTTTCTTCCCTTAACAAAGGTCTGCCAGCCCTTCAAAACTGGTGACCTGACAGTAACTGACCCACGTATGAAAATAAGTGCTTAACTCAACAACATAATCACACACACTTTCATCTGCCTTGCATCTATTTGCATGAAATTTTTTTCTATAAGCTTTATGTGTTAACTTAAAGCACTCTAATAAATCATTTTTAACTGTATTATAATTTACGATATCAGTATCAGACAAGTTAGAAACAGCAGTTTCAGCTTTATCATGGTAAGGTGGTTAGGATCTGTACCCAGATCCCTTGGTCAAAATTGTACTGTTTACATTCCCTCTCAAACATATGAATAAAACTATAAAAACGATCACCCTCTGTAAATTATGGAAGACATTTACTGGCCTTTATTGCTTCTGGAGTTCAGTTGCTCCCATCCTTATTACCTTCATGACTCTGGTGAAGAGTCAGCATTTCCTTTTCATGTTGCCTCTGCCTTTCATTTTCTTTGGCTTCCAGATGTCCCAGTCTCTCTGCTGATTCTAATTGCATTTGTTTCTGTTTCTCATTTTCTTCAGCCTCCAAACTCCACTGTTTCTCATTTTCTTCAGCCTCTAAATGCTGTAGTCTCTCTGCTGATTTTATTTCAAAACATTTGGCCTACAGTTCAAGTCTCTTTAACTCCAGATGGATTTTTAAGCCCTCTGAGGCAAAGTTAAGCTGCCTATTTTTTGAGAGTTGTACATACCTAAGGCCAGTCTGACTGTCTTCCTGGTTGCTTGTCTGTGATGCAGCTGTGACTAAGGCTGCAGTCATTTCCACTTTAGTCAGGTTGGCATGCACCAGTCCTTTGGCTTGGCACATCTCAGCCAATTGGCTCCTTGTCAGCTTGCCATATTCCTATGCTGACATCCGTGCCTGCTCTCCCTGACTAACTAAGCTAACAAAAAAATAAATAAAACTATTGTGATATGAAACTCTGAATGTCTACCATGTGGCTGCTTGAGAGTACAAACACCTTCTTTAGTGACCACTGTTTACAAGCTACAAGAGTTCAATATCAACACCACTGAATCCCAATATGTGATGTGGTGATCACACCACTGCCAGCCAAAAGTGATGACCCTCCAGTGGGCCAGTAATCAAGGACCCTCAATCCTCACCACTGACAACAGTGGGTGGGGGAGTGTTTGCAGGAAGGATGACAAGTACACACATAATATTTCCAGATACAGCTCTCTGCATCAAGTGCAATTTCTCTTAAGAGCACACAGAGACCACAGTCAGTCCAGGGCCTTTTTTTCCCTTTTTCACCAGATCCCCAATAAGACTCCCCACTGGCACTGCTATAGAATTGAGATCTCACCTGAGTGACCAAGCCAAGACCTCCAGCACCCTCTCTGTCCAAACAGTGCTTTCTGTCCATGCCTAAGTAGCTGACACACACACACACACACACACACACACACACACACACACACACACACACACACACGCACACACTTTTGTGGTCTAATTTATACACACAAACACCTGTGAAAGGCTGCTACAGTTTTACTAGCTATGCCCCCTTCTGCCCAAACTATAAAGCAATTTTCACTGCCAACAGCCACTCCTTCTTAACTACTTTAAGGCCGTTAACAAAGGGTGTCCAATTAATATTAATACTAATACAAATGGCAGTTTGGCCAACAGCAAGTCTGTTAGGAGTGGCCCACACAGTGGCAGCAAATAAATATGCAAGTACTCTCAAAACTTAAACATCTCTACAAAGATCAGCCACAATGAAAGGTTTAAATATATTTAATAATAAATAATAAAAGAACAAGATAATACTAAATATATATTCACAGTGATATCACAGTTCAAAACCACAGGAAATATTTAAAATAATATTGCAGTACAAGCTCACACAAATTAAGAAAAACATCTAAACTAAGCTTTACTATATTCCTGACTGTATCTAATAGAGTTATACTGTTCCCCAGAAACTTACTTCATTAGAGCAAGGCAGATGTGGTGAATGGTTCTTATTGTTGTTGTCAGGTCCAAGGCAGAATGCAGAATGCTCTCTATCTTACTAAGAGACCTCTCAAATTAATATCTAAAATATTACTGCTAGGATAGCTTGCAGAATGACATAATTTATGGTCATCTGACTTTTAGTTCCTATGGAAAAAAACCCATTGCTAGAAGCTGGCAGCATTTAGATTCTACCTATAAAAATATAAAGACAAGGGCTTTTCCTGAGATCTTTGGCAGATGCTGAGTCATAAAACAATTGCATTCGTTCATGTTTCAAAAGTAGCAATTAGTTCACTCCAAGGACAATACAGAAATCTTTGTAGTACAGACTTTGTGTCTCTAGCTGTATTGAAAACTTGAGAGATAGCCTCTTTATTGCATAGCCTATAAATAATTAAAATATATACATTTAAACAATTACAATAGTGCATGCACATTTCTGTTCTCTTCCAGTAGAGCACACTGTGATTACATTTCAAACAGCACTTTGCTAATACCTTTTCAACACACACGTCTGTACAAGCAGTTTGATATACACATGACATACAGTTCTAATACATTTGTAACACAATCATGTTGTATAAATCATTTCAATATTCACTAATGACATATATTTATTTCCAGACTTTCAGCTAGCTGTGCTGGCAGTATCTCCTTTCATTACACCCTGTATCTGTACTTATAAAGAGATCAATTACAAAAAAGCTATTTTGCTACCATCTGGAAAAAATCTCACATTATACCCCTATATAAAGGGGGGGGGGGACAACGGACCTCTCCAATTACTGACCTATAGACATTCTATCTCTACTCTCTAACATACTAGAGAAATGCATTTAATCCCAACTCCTTTCCCATCTTCACAATAATAATCTCAATTACAACACTCAATATATTTTCTGACCTCAGCACAGCAGCACTACTGCTTTCCTCACTTTTACCAAAATCATAAACTATAATAAAAACACTGGTAACCTAGTATCCTTCCTCTTCTTAGAGATGTCAAAAGCATTTCACACAGTTTTACTCAATGCCTGCTCCATGAACTATTTTCCAAAGGACTTTCCTTTTCATCCCTAACTGGTTCCACAGCTATCTCACAAACATTGCTTTATCATTGTTCTTGTATATTAATCTAGTACATGTTAACATGTCTTTAAATTATGTAAAATAATATAATTTCTAAAATATATCATAAATGTCTTCACTATTTAGCTCAATGCTACCTGTGAAGTGATGCTTACAACATTTTTATTGCTCTTCATTTAGATATGTATTTTATGTGGAGGATTTCTCCCTGGACCTCCTCTGAAAATGGGACTAGTGCCAATTTGGACTTTCCGGGTAAACAAAAGACAATAAATAAATAAATGTTTGATAAACAAGAGAAGGTAGCACCAACGATTATACACAGGGTTCAGGTTATGTTTTGAAGGGTGACATGTGGGGGTCACTAGAAGGTGCTGGCAGATTTTGTAGCTTGGGAGGTAAAGGAGGGGATAGCTAAGTAAGCATATTTTTACCAGATATTAAACGAAAAACTTGCACATTGAGATGGGAGAGTTTAATAGGGACACAGGAACAGTCAGTAGAGAAGGGAAGTTTTCTTATGGGGGTTAAGGTAGTATACAGGCAACCATTTATATCATAAAAGGTATCGTTTGAAAAAGGCACCCGGTAGGGATGCATTCTACTAACAGCTATTTTGTTTTTCTAATAGAGATATTGGTGCACAGAGTTAAGGAAGATTTGGACTATAAAGGTAAGGTAGGCACGAAAAACAGCAGTACATTTATCTGCTGATAATTTCTTGTTGCTTTTTGTGAATTTGCAGATATTGTTGCCAGAGCTCATGATAATCTTTTGGAAGAAAAACAAGTTTTCCTTCCAAAAGATTACTATGATTTTCTTTGGCAACAGTGTCTTCACATCCTCAAAAAGCAACATGCAAATAACTCCTCCTCCCAAAAAATCATTAGTGGTTCCATTAGGTAGAGAAAGAGACAAGTAGAATATAAAATTACCTACTTTGGATGTCTGACATAAGTATCTGGGAGATTAAAGTTTATTCAATGGTTGAGGAGATATAAAATACAAACTGGATGGACTTAAAGGAGAGAGTAAAAGGAACGCAGCACAGATGGTCTTACATGGAAGAAACTTTAGGGTCAAGGGTTAAGTGCCTTTGGTATTTTATTCAAAAAAACATTTGAATGTTCCCACAGAACAGAGAATTAAGGAAGTACAAAATATGCCAGATTTAGGCAGCATACAGTTGCAGTGAACATGTATGCGTTAGACATAGAGAACATATGAAAAGACAGCCTAGATTGGTTAAGTGAGAACTTAATAAGAAGGAAGCTGCTAGGCAAATGGTGGATAGAATGTGGAGAAGCACAGATAGGGAAGTGAAATAATTAGCTGGAAACAAGATACAGTTGGAAAGTAAGGGAAGTGCTTATTAACGAGGTAAGACATTAGTTCATTATATGGTTGAGGTGCTTGGAGGAAAAGGGTTTTGTGTACATGAAGAATTTGATTCCTAGTTTAAAGGATGAGGCGGAATAGTTAGGGTTTGAGTGAGCTCTAAAAATATGGAGTCTAAAACAAGAATGGCTTCTGTCTAATGAAGTACCAGTGGGACAGGGAAAGGTAGATGGTAGTTATGGCAACAGTGTTGCCACAAGAAGGGAGAAAATAGAAAATAACTAAGGAATGTGTTGAACGACTTAAGAGGATGATGGATTATGGCAACAATAGGTGAGATGTAGATGAGCCATGGAAGCAAGTTTTGTGTTTAAACAGCAAGATAAGAGGAGATGGCCATGTTTAAATAAAGATGGTATAGATGAAATATGGAAGGAATTATGGCCTTACACAGGAAGGTAGGAGGGAACAGTTAGGTTTAGATATAGATGGCATAGAACTTTGAGAATGCTTTTCAAAGAGGGATTTAGCTACTGAGGACAAAGAGGCTCTATCATGTTGCAAGGCAGCAACAGAAAGATAAAGAAGATAGTCATCAGATGGCATTCATAAGGGATGTTAGCAGCAATCTGCTCACCAGTCCAGAAGACATCAAAGGCAGATACAAGAAATACTTCTAGCAAGTTCTAAATGATGGAAATCCCACAGAAGCTGAACTAGCCCATACACAGCCTACATTAAAAGTGGAAGAAGAACTCAATTCAACTCAACAACTCTACTCTCCTCTCCTCTTCCAGAGCCAGTACTGGGTCATCTGTTTTGCAGTCATTGCTTTATCCCTCTCCATCCCAAAATATTGTCTTACATAGCAAAGATTCTTCTCTACCGTGCAATATGCCTGAAATATTTACATCTGGAATGCCGTCTTTCTTCCCCTGTTTTAGGTTAAAAATGTTGAATACATTTATTGCTTCTGTACCTGTGATGTGAGTGACCATTGCCCACCAGACCTTTTCTAAGCTGGCTTTCTATAGTTTTCTTGCAGTAAGATGTAGTTCACAAGGTGAATGTGCTAACTGTTGTACCACTGACACTGCAATATGCTTGATTCAGAGCACAGTTTTAAAATTCACATTTTATATGATAGACTATAAAGTCAACACATTTTATTTATTTATTGACATTTGATTACCAGGAAAGTTCAACTGAGCAGTTGCCCATGGTTGACACTGCTACAAAAACAAGCAAGATCAATAATATCTTACTCTTCAAAAATAATAAAAAACACCTATGGTCTAAATAACTATACCAAATTACACACAATGTGAAAACCTTGGTGAAGATTATATACAACTTGTATGACAGTAACTTAATTTTAAAGAAATTAGCCAATTTAGAGAAATTAATGGTAAGCTGGTATAGTAAGAACAGAAATTGCAATATGACATGAGAGAAAACATCAGGATTGTAACATATTTCAGTAGAGTCCGGGGAGAGAAATAGATTGAAGTAAGAAGTAAGTGAAGAAGGAGAGTAAGGAGGTGTATGCATAGGGACTTGTTCACATTTAGGGATATAGTTTATCCTGCAGTTGAGCAAGAAGAGACATTTTGCTAGGAAGTCTTTCAGAATGGTTTTAAAGGACTGGAGGGAAAATATTGACCTGATGGATACAGGTAAGAAGTTCCAGGCCTTAGCAACATAATATGTGTACAGACCAAGCTCAGCACACTGGGCAGGCTTATGGACAGCCAAAAGTTTTTGGTCACTGGATCGTAATGACTGAGTGGGAACATAGTTGTTTAAAATGGTATTTAGTGCTGTACAAGCAGATGGATGCTGGATAATTTTGTAGGTGATAAAAAGCTGTGTGTATGCAAGATGATGGGGTAGTTCTAACCAATTTAGGTTTTTTAGTGCTATACAGTGGTGACTGAAAGGGATATTTGCTGGAAATTTAGCCACTTTATTATAGCATTATTCAAGTTTTGACTTTTTTGTGATGCCTGGCGGTTAGTAAGTATGGGATCACCATAAAGTATTGAGGGGGGGACGTACGCAGAGGGAAACATAGTTTTAATTGCATTGCTGAGAAAGCTGTTGGCTCTGAAAAGCTTCCCTAGTTTTTGGTGATTTTTTAATGCAATTTTGTATATGCAGGTCAAATTTAATATTATCATCCACTATCATCTCTAATAATTTGCTATGAGAAGTGACTTCAGTGGTTGCATTATTAAGAAAGAGGATTTAAAAATTTTCTTTTTCATGAGAGAGGGACTTGTGAGAAAATTTTTTTTTTTTTGGGGGGGGGGGGCAAAGGATTGGGTGTGAGTTGTGAGTTACAAAGTCATGTTTCAGTAGCTCTTAAAGCTTCCTGAGTAATTTTTCGGAGAATTACCAGGTTGTCTGATGTGCATATGAGGGTGGAATGATCCGCATATTGTATTAGGGATGCCTATTGTGTGGATGTGTGGAGGGTGTTGATGAGAATGTTAAAGAAGAGGGGGCCAAGGATAGAACCTTCTCGTACATCAGTGGTAACTGGAAGGTAAGGAGACAGGGCGGAATGACATTTTACTGACTGATACCTATTTGACAAGTAGCTTTGGACCATAGAAGGGTAGGCTGACATGGACCTATTGTGGACATCTGAAGTGGAAACTTACTGTGACAAACTGTATCAAAGGCTTTAGACAAGTCTAGAAATAAGGAACTAACTAGTTTGCTGTTGTCTCTAGCTTTATTGAAAGTATCTATAAAGCATAAAAATGCAGTGTTAGCACTATGGAAGAGACAGAAGCTGTGTTTTGTGTGTGTGTGTGTGTGTGTGTGTGTGTGTGTGTGTGTGTGTGTGTGTGTGTGTGTGTGTGTGTGTGTGTGTGTGTGTGTGTGTGTGTGTGTGTGTGTGTGTGTGTGTGTGTGTGTGTGTGTGAGTGTGTGTGGGGGGGTTAGGACTTCTTCCTGCAGGAGATAGTTAAGCAATTGCTTTTAAATATATTTTTCAAGTATTTTGAAGAGGGACGGATTAGATTGCGACAGGTCTAAAGTTAGTTGTCTGTTGACTTTCCTCCTTTTTCTAGAGGGATAATGTATGATTTTTTTTCCAGAGAAGGAACATGGGATTCCTGGACTGACCTATTTTTAAGAATTGAGACTGGATAGGCAATGCTATTGGGTGCTATTTTAAGGTACTCACTTGGAAAATAGGGCATGGTTTGATTTTGATTTAAGAGTAGTTTGATACAGGATCTAGGTACAGGTTTGATTTTAGTGTTGGTATAAAAAATATAAAACTAGCAAATGAGGTTTTATATTTAAGATAGGAACACAAGTGAAGTTTCCATTGCACATGGCATAAATAATGTAGGGAGGGAATCTTTGCAGAGGAAGAATTTACAGATTGAAGAAAATTGCTTCAGATGTTCCAAAACATGATGCAGAGAAATTAGTATCTGTTGCCAACACTAGCACCAGTACTTAACATCATGTAGTAGTATATACATATTAAGTACATTCAAAGGCACAATGAATGAATGGATAGGGCTAAGCCATGATGTGGATTTAAGAACTCTTCTACTGAGCAGTACATTGAGAGAGAAGTTACAAAGAACACCAGCCAAGTTACTGGTAACGCCAATCAAAACCTACATCTGCAGTATCCTCCCCATATTATAAATATGCTAACATGTATTACAGGTTGTGAGGATATGTGGCCAAGTTGGTGATGGATACCTATTTAAGGGGTTCATATTCTATAGGTGGATGGACATTGACTGGTAAAAAACTAATATGAATGGTGAAGTTTCTTTTTTGGTTTTATGCTTGAGTTATGTAGTTCCCTGCCCCATAATCATTGTAAGTACAGTTTGGGCAGTATACAGCTAGCATGATTGTTCAGTTGTTGCATTCACGAGAGTTTATAGTCCCTCATTTAATAATACTGCTTTCAGTATCTGACTGGTTTCGACTGACTCAGGCAACTGACTACAGAATTTCTAGTGAGCTATAGGAAAATGAAGCACAGAGTCAGAATATTGCTCGCTGTGTTCTTAACACACAAGTTTTTGTTTTGCAGTTTTTTCTGTTTATGTATGTTATTATACATGTGCAACATATCTTTCATTAAGACACTGACTGAAGTGCTGAACATAAATCAGACTTCAATAATCACATCCCCAAGTTAAATTTCTATTAATCAGATGTGCATTTCATTATTTACCACTTGTCATTTCTTTAGGGGAACCTTGTACCTATATACTTTCATTTTATTTATGGAAACAAGTCAAGACTGAAGACTGCTGACTTTTTTCATAAACTACTTCAATAGAGCAAATATACACCTGACAGAAAATCTTCTTATTCCCTCTCTTTTAAGCCCTCCCTTTTGTTCCCAAGCATCACCTAGGGTGCTCTGCTTCCAACTACTTGTTCCATAAACATCACCGTTCTTTTTATGTCAAGCATAAACAAGTGTATTTACACATTCACAATAAAACAGATGCTTTCTGCATAACAACATGCCAATACAGTTGAACAGTCATGCATGTCAGAGACAACAGAAAGAAAAAACATATAGACATACCTTGTGACATTAAAACACAACACTATTCAAAATAATGTTATATATCACATGCTTAGAAAACAATAGAAAACAGCAGTCAAAAATATGTAATCAATAACAGTGGATTAAAAACAGAATTAGATTAACAGAATAACCCCTCGTCTAACCTGTTGATCTTCCTCCTGTACTCGAAGAATCCCAGAACCTAGATCTCCTGTTTAAGAGGGCAGTTCTACCTGGTTGGTAATTGAGCATGCCACTTGGGCCTCAAAGACATCCTGTGTACATGTACGCATTCCAAAAATTGTGTGCACACTGCTCTATAACCACAGCAGGGCACTATTTGTGGTTTGTTTCATCTCTAAGCTCTTGTTTGGAGATAAGTAACTATTATGTATTAATTTCAGGGGGTGTAAGAAAGGGTGAGGTGCATATTAGCCATCTCACAATATTAAGTTGTAGTAGAACTGCTTCTGACTTCAGATGGCTGTCATATATCAAATAATTTGTGAAGACACTTGTTTCAGTATATGCTACCTTCAAATGTATTAATGCTTTTATATGACTGAAGGCTTCAACTTTTCTTAATCTGTGACGCAGTGGTTAAGGTATGGCATTCCTGAAACAGTAGATCGTGTACCAACCTAAAGACATCTTTTAATGAAGATGACATTATTGCATGCTGGAACTGGAAGAAAACCCATTGGTCAGACTTTGTCAGACTAAACTTCTGCTGGAGATTGAGAAAGGTTTAAGGTTAGTGGAACATTCCCCTGCTTGGTCAGCTGGACTAGATGAGTAATGCTTTTTTTGTATATCCAAGAAGGCCACTGTGATGTTAAGGCACCTATCTTTAGCTCTGGGTGTCTCCAGATGAGTATATCAAGCCCTAATATGTCTGATCCCCACAGTTGCCTCCAGTATCTGGTCACTAAATAGGATGACCACAAGTTGTGCCATACTATCAGGTGAGAGGGTAGCATTCATTTTATGCCAAATGCTTTTAGTGGGTGAGTATTGCTGAGAACTTGACACATAGAGGGTGAATGCTCATTTTATGCAAATAGTTTCTGCATGGTATAAAACTCTTGAATATATATGTGTAAATATGGTAACTGTCTTAATTAGTTGCTCAAGATGTTCACATTTAACAGGTTTCACTTGTCGCCTTATACAAATTTGAATATTAGCTTGCAGACTTTTATAAACCATTTATGGCTTTGCAGCAGAAAATGAATGCTATTTTAAAAACTATTATAATTTTGATTGCCTGAATTTTACTATAAATTAATGAGAGCAGCCTTTGCCATATGTGTGCATTCTCCACAACTGCTGTGGGACCAGGTGTAGGAAGATTGCAGTGATTGGTTAACACCAGCTTGCACGTCCTGGCAGGAGAAAGACAGCTTGAATCTCTGCACTGGTGCATCTACAGGTATGCTGGTGTATCACCACAGCATGAACAGCCTAGAGTGTCCACAGTGCAAATGGTGTGCTGCTTGAGCAGGAAGTTGCTGATGCACTGAAGTGTGCATTTCCCTCCCTGGCTAACTATAGTGGAGCTCACAAGGTTGTTGTGGGGTGGGGAAGGACCATCTGCAGCTTCTACATACCTCCCACTTCCAAACATCCAACTCTCAACTCCTCTGGGGAACAAAGATCACTCTGAGGGTTGGTGGTTAATATGAGACAGTTGTCTGTAAACACAGAGACCTTAATTTCCAAGCTTGCAAAGTCCCACTGTGTAAACATGGTAACTGCCTTAATCAGTTGCTCTAGGTGTTCAGTTGCTAGCAAGAACATGATAGACGGCAGGCAGAATCCTTTCCTCATATCCTTCATAAGGGGGAAAATACAGGGAAAAAAGACTGTTCTTTTAGTACTCTAGCTGAAGGCTGATAGTACAGAGCTTGGATATCAAGTATCACCTGTATAGGAAAGCCTAGGTATTCTAGCACAGGGATTCATGATGAATAATCTAAGATAATTTCGTGAACAGATGAAAATCGTTCACTGATACCACCTTCAATGAACAGCTCAGCAATTTTGTTTTTGCAGGGGCAAACTCCCCACAACCCCTGGACTTATATATACCAACTCCAAGATTACACAACAGTGGAGAAGAAAGCAAAATCCACTATCAGGGAAAACAATTTCAGAAAACAGCACTCGCTCCTTTAGCATTCGATGAAATTATGTTTGATGACATGACATGCTACCCCCAGCACAGGTCATGTGTTTTCCCATGTTATAGAGTTAACACCTTTATAAGTCCACCATTATGGTCATACAATGTCCTTTAACTAATCTTGCTTGAGGTTAGTCAGATACTCTAGGAAAGGTTTTATTCTAACTGCCCACAGGGCCGGTGCCACCATTAAGGTGAATTAGGCATTTGCCTAAGGCACAGATCATAAGGGGGTGCAAAAAATGCATTCATTAAAACCACAGCCAGCATGTTCTCCTTTAAGAAGGACCATGCATGTGCGCGCATACAAGCCAAACACAGATGTAAACATCATTCTACAGTCCGATGCGGAATTTATAGTAGCCATCTCGTCGGTATGAGAGTGTGTGTGTGTGTGTGTGTGTGTGTGTTTGTGTGTGTGTGTGCATGCGTGTGTGAGTGTGTGTGTGTGTGTGTGTGTGTGTGTGTGTGTGTGTGTGTGTGTGTGTGTGTGTGTGTGCTTGTGAGTGAGTGTGTGTGTGTGTGTGTGTGTTTAAGTTTGTAGGAGCAATATTTAAAAATTGTCCCTATTTTTGGGCCTTTGTCCCCAGCATTTTTCATGGCTTTGTCTAGATTTCTTGCTCTAAGAGGTTGAGAGGTATGATAGGTGTGTCTGTGTTTGTGAGAGTGAGTGAGTGAAAGAAAAGGTAAGGAGAGTAAGTGAGTGAATGACAAAAGGTACTGTGTGTGTGTGTGTGTGTGTGTGTGTGTGTGTGTGTGTGTGTGTGTGTGTGGTTAGAAAATAATGACAAATATTTGAGTTTCTGACATCATACCCTTCCGAAAATTCATAATAATGCAAAGCTTTAGATTCTATCAACTTTCAAAGTTTCTAAGAGCGATATTTAAAAATTGTCCCTATTTTGGACCTTTGTCCAGATTTCTTGCTCTAAGAGGTTGTGAGGTATGGTATGTGTGTGTGTGTGTGTGTGTGTGTGTGTGTGTGTGTGTGTGTGTGTGTGTGTGTGTGTGTGTGTGTGTGTGTGTGTGTGAGGGCAGAGAGAAGGTGTGTGTGTGTGTGTATGTGTGTGTGTGTGTGTGTGTGTGTGTGTGTGTGTGTGTGTGTGTGTGTGTGTGTGTGTGTGTGTGTGTGTGTGTAAAACATAACTCCCAACTGTCCAGATTTTTGCGTCATATTTTTGGCCACTTCCTCAGAATAAAACAGATAGAATAGAACAGACAACTGTGAGCCTGAATCCTCTACACCAACTACCAGACTGCTGATGGAATTGTGAGTGTGAGCTTCAGTACATTTTTATGGATTTGAGTTGGATTGAGTTTCAAGGGAAGAGTGGTTTACTGTTGCTCATGCTTAGTTTGTTTTCAATTTGCAACTAATGGTTTTGTTTAGCAAATGGCAGTCACTATTTGTGCTGTAGAATTTGAAAACCATGTTAGTAGCATAATTGCCTTTGGTGGAGAAGGCTGTGGATTCTAGTCTCACACCATGTATATGGAGTGCTCATATTGGAGTGTCCTTTTGATTGCTGATTATTTGATGCATTTTAAATGGGATAGGGGTTCTGCACTCTTGAGTGTGTCCTTCTTTGTATGAGATGCCTAGTAACTATCAACTTGTTGTTAGCTTGTCAATCAGTCTCTATTGCAATATTACATTTTTTAATGTAACGTAGGCAATTAATTCTTCAAGGGCAGCAAGCACTGAATTTGTAGATGAAACACTGAAATACAAAGTTGTTTGCTATTGCAACCTCTTTATTAGTTACAGATCTCTTTAATGTAAAATTCTTTGAATGACTTTTACTTCTGCAAAGATTGTGCTTATTGACTGATACTGATGGATTGTAATGACAGAAGCTTGAGTGGCCTTATGGTTGACATTTTCTGAAATGGTTAGTTTTTCATTGTTGGGTTATACATTTTGTTTCATTGCTTACTAGAATAATGTTCAAAATTACAAATTTAAAACACATGCTAACAAGTGGTGCTATATTATATAGGAATATAATTTAATACAAGGAAAATAAATCGGGGAAAGCAAACATATTTGTATGTCCCTAAAAATGTGTGCCAGGAGCCTATGGTTTAAAAACAGCCTAAAGGTAAAACTAATTCTCTATTGGCCAGATACATTTTCTTTGAATGTGGGTTTTAATGTCATTTCAATGAGTGCGAGTTTCGAGGGCAGAGAAGTTTATTGCTCATGCTAAGTCTATTTTCATTGCACAACTGTATTGTATGTTTAGCAAGTGGCTATTAGTGTTTGTGCTATTTTATTTCAATATCTGTAATCCTTGTAGAAGTAAATAAAACAGTATGCACATTGATGGGCTTGAACAGTGTTTATGGTAACTGGGGAGAAATAGCCAAATAATGGAACACCTTTGCCTTGTAAACTCTGAGGCCAGCGGTGGTTGTTCATAGGGTCACTCTAGGAGTAAGATTGGACTGATAAGAGAGTGAGTGAATTATCTTTCAAAATAAAACACAAGTATATCACAGAGCATCTAGACTCTGAGTTTCTTGGGGCTTGCAACACCCACACCCCCTTGATGTGTAATTGTTTATTGACACAGACTTAGAAGGGGAGACTCAACCTCTTCACTAGGTTGCAAAACAGACTTGTTGACTTAGCAACAATTTCAATTGAATAGGACCTAGCTTTCACACTGGCTTTGAAGGATTTAGTGACACATTTTATGAAGCAGAAGGCAAGAAAAATAAAATTTTGATTATGTAATCTATGTGTATTTTTTGTACAATTAATATGTCAATAAATATATCAATTTTAAATTATTGTTTCCATTTTCTATACTTTCAGCTTAAAAAAAAGTAACTTAGTTGCAAAACAAGGGGCACACTAATAAGCTTTGGCCTAGGGTGCAAAATAAACTAGCACCGACACTGACTGCCAATACGTTTGCAGGTTATTTTGCCTTCATATGTATAAGGGATATTGATCTGCAGTTTTTTTTTCCTAAGGAAGGACTCTTTGCCTGATTTAGGCAGTATAAGTATATTTGATTTTGCTCTGGGTTAAGAAGATAACCCAGTTTCTTATATCTCCCTGAAAACATTTAGCAATAGGAATCTTTTTATACAGATCAACTGGTATACAATCAGCTTCTAGGGACTTCTTTCAAGGGGAGCTTGTAATGGAAGGAGGAATTTGGCATCTTCAGTAGGTTAACTGAGGCAAGTCCTCCTTGCAGAGTGCTGGTAATCATAATGACCTTTCCTGCTTATGAAGGTAGCATGCCTTCCTACCCCCTTCTTGGGCATGTCAATTAGCTTGATACAGAGAATTGCTGAAGTCCACAAATACATTGTTAATGTTTTTAGTTGCATCAGGAACTGTTCTTTCTGCTTGATTTGATGTATTAATGCTTTGAACTCCTTCTTTATTAATCTCAAAGCCAAACATTTCCCAGCCTGTCACCTGTGTCCATGACTGCAGTGCAGCCCTTTGGAGATGCAAGGAGACTTTCCTGTTAAGTACTTCAGACAATGTCAGATTCTTGTGTTTTATATGTCTTAACAAATGACTTTTTTAACCTGCAGCATTTGCATTTATACTATAGCTGCCAAAGGTATTCAATGAACACCTAGATTTCTTGCTGTAAGTTATATAATATAAGCTTATTTGTCCTTTACAGAATGAGGCAGAATTAATTAAAAAAAACACACTGTACAAATGAAGGCTTACTGTCCAGGGATTGAGGCCTATAAATTACTTTGTAATCTTGATAAACAAGGTCAGAGCAGTAGCACCCTTTAGGATTAAGGTGCCAAACCACCACTGCTTAGGATCCCTGGCATTAGTTGGATAACTTGAAAAATGTAATGGAGTCACTTCATGCTCAGAGGTGGGGCATGCCCAGAGAGCTTTGGGAACTACTAGGGTCAATAGGTAGATTAAAACAATGAGTAGTCAATCCAGCTTTTGCTCATACTTGTGCAGGTAATAAAGTAAATCCTGGGTCTTGTCCTACAACTTCCCATGGTTTACACAAGCCTAAATCCTTGACTTTTGTATATCTAATTTTCTTGTCTTTATGGTGTCCTTCACTTCTTGGTTCCATGCTATCACACAAGCAACAATGAACCTGCTAGCATACTAAAAGGCTAGATAATAAAGACGGGGAGTGTCATTCTCCCTGGAGCCATACAAATTTCCAAAGATAAACATGTTTTTTGGTGTTCTTACATTTAAAAACTCCCACATTCTAGTGCAATTTTAAATTTTTTCCAATGTAGTTTATGACAACTTTGCAGTGGAAAACACTGCTATATTTTTTGAAGTGTATACCATACTCCTTCCTACAGCCAGGCATGAAAATATTTTGGCACCTCTCACGACATCTCTCAGTTATTATCTCTAGCATTATGTTTCACTTCAGAATGTAATCCATCCATATTTAATGTCATTATTTTATTTATTTAACATTTTTTTACTGGGATAGAATATTAATCAAACAAAGACCAATTACAGGTTCAGCTCAGATTACATCACAATGTAAAAAAGCAATGCACAGTATACAAATAAAAGTAATATACATTTATGAGGAAGCACTGAACTAAAACTTGTTGCAAACATTAACCAACATTTTAATTAATGTAACCACCCAGAGAAATAAAACAAGCACAAATGTTAAATGCTGTCCACACTCTAGTTTTGATACTAGTAATGTTAATATCAATCATTCCATATGCAATATGCTCATACAAGCTTGAGGGGATAGGAATAAGCACCTAACTATGCTCCTGTGAGCACCAGCTCAAACATTTAAGGAGGTGCTAGGGAACACAGCCTGCCCACAGGCATTAATAACTATGACCCACGTTAATAATGAACAATACAATTGTCATATCCCTTCTTGTTGCCTTTACTGCCTCCTTGCTTACCTGATTTGCATGTATTAGTTTTGACTCAACTGCCTATAAGGAAGTGGTAAGAAGGTGGCTATGAAATTTTCTTACTATATCTTCATACATCAGTTCTTTTATCCCATCTGTTTCACCATCCAAGTTATCCAATCTGGAATGTATCTTCTTAGCACTCCAGAGGTTTGAATTAGTTGCTAGTCTATATTCAAAATGACTTATGGCTTGATCCTTTCTGTGGTGGTATGTCCATCTTTACACCTTTCAGTTTTAATAGAAGTGCCTCTTTAAAGTCTGTCTCTATCTCTTTCTCTCTCTGTCTCTCTCTTACTATGGATGCATATGTCTCAGGACTGGTAGGGAGTTTATATTGTGGCAGACTGACCTTGGATACTGGAGAGAATGCTGACTTGGAGGGTTTGAATGTTTTTGCAGGTTAACTGCTGGTAAACTTTCTGGTTTTGGAAAAGCCTTCCTTTCATTCTTAAAATGTATAATCAACTTTGCAAGGTACTTAAACAAGGTCACTATATGTATTCCTATAATACAACTACCTTGTCCTAGTAAAGGCTTTCCTCCTCTGCATTATGTCTGCAGAGCTGTTCTGATAAAGATTGACTGACTGACATATTGAAATGCATTCCCTTTTATGAAATTATATAGTTTAAAGATAATCTACCTTGGGAGGCAGTGTGGCTCTGAAGGAGATTTTCGTGCTTTGTGTGCCCATTCTATCATTGTTGGGCAAAAAATATTCTGAGCTTCAAGGAGATTGCCCTGCAAGAATGTTACAATATTCCAGAGCCCTGTGCCTTCCTTTAAGCCCACAGATATTTCTTCATGCAACATTCTTCCCGTTAATTTGATAATGCATTCCTCATAATGAGCCATTTTATCTTGTGCTACTAAGAGCTACGGGGCATTCTGAGCAAGTGCTGTTTGCATAAATACTACTTTCTCTCTTAGATTCCGGACATTATTCCTGTTTTTTTTTTGTGTGTCCATTTGCTTAATTTTGATGGTATTGCTTAGGACTTTATTAAGAACTTTAAATTATCCAGTTTATGCTCTAGTGACCATTGGTTCAAATTAGTTTCCAGGTAACCCACATGGCTACCAAAGTCGAGATGTACAGGAGAAGTTTCTGTCTGGCAGTTCATTGTGGTACATATCAGGTCATCTGAAATTGTTCTAGTTTCATACTATTTTGTAGCTAATACACTGAGGTATGACAGTAATTTAAATCAACTAGAAATCTATAGAGTTTACATACATACATCTTATTACTAAGGAGTGGAACATGCCATCATGTGGGGTCTATATCACTTTGTTGAATTGCAAATTAGCAAATGCCTATTCATTGAACACCTATTCATCGAATCTACTGATCATTGAACTGAGTTTTCAGTGAAAATTTTTCTAGGGCAAACCAACGGTTGGGCACCATCTTGAATTTGCCATTTTCCCCACTGTAGTGTGATCTCGGAGTTAGTATACTTAATTAGGGGAGTGTGGGTGGCACAGACACCCCCCCCATATTGGGGGATGTGGGAGGTGTAGCTCCCCTCCTAGGCAGGTGTTAAATTTTATGGTTTTGTTCAGTCGCTAGGGTGGACTACCTTTGGTTTGCCCTAAGAAAAATGTCACTGAAAACGTGATGATTAGTAGCTTCAATGAAGAGGTGCTCAATGAACAGGCATTCATGTGTGCCTGTTTGCTCCTAAAACATCATTCACTATCCAGACTGGGTGCTAGATCTTTCTTAAATATTGATGCAAAGAAATGGATTAGAAACATTGTCTCTTTACCTTAGTTCAGCAAACATACCTTTATAAGCTGTGGTTGATAGTGAGCCATATATATATATATATATATATATATATATATATATATATATATATATATGAGAGCCCTTCATTTGTTCGAACTTTCAAATGTTCGAAACTCATATGGCTGACACCATATGAGTGAACATTTGAAAGGCTGACAAATGATAGTGGAGATCCTGCTACAGTATGGGACTGGGGGATTCCCCTTTCCTGCACTGTAGTGCGATCTCAGAGTGAGAATATTTAAGTACCAGGGGGTGCAGGGGGGCTTGCCCCACTGCATAACACAGTTTTACTGTGTTTACAGGTAGGTAAATGGTGCTATTTCAGGATGTCAGTCTTTCGGAATGTCGATAATATGGTGTAGGCCATATGAAAGTCGGCATTCTGAATGGTAGACATTCTGAAGTAGACCCATATATATATAGTTCCCCTTCATAAGATCGAATGGATGGAGGCTTGAAATTCATAATCTTGAGATCAGAATCTCGAACTTCCATTCACTCGAAATTGTGAATGGGAGCCTTAGGTTTAAAAAAATAAAAAGTTAACTTGCCTTATTGCAGGGGGCCAGGTCCCCCTGTACCCTAGCAGTTTAAATGTGAATGTTCCATGACTGCACTATAGGGGAGGAATAGAAAATCTTCCATTTTGCGCTTATGCGTATAGCTCGGAATGGGAGATTTCCCTTTCCTTCACTATAGTGCGATCTTGGAGTAGGTATATTTAAGTAGGGGGTGTGGGGGGTGCAGGGGAGGTGAAGCCCCCTGCAAAAACATTTGAAAGGTGTTCATTTATTTTTTGTCCCTTTCATATGTTTTAGTTTCCTCTAAATTCGAGATTCTGGTTTTGAGCTTATGACTTTCAAGATTAGAGAACTTTGATCATATGAAGGGGGACAAAATATATACATACATATATATATATATATATATATATATACACATACATATATACATACATATTCTTACTCTTTAAAATGTTTTTATTTGTTGTTACAAAAGAATAACCAAACAAAGTATTTACAACTATAAGAAAAGTCTATACAATGCTCATAACAATATACATACAAAAAGGAAAAACATTTAGTATTTCTCTAACAAGTTAAGGAATTTCTTATAAGCAATTAATGGATGACTTATCTTTGTTCTCATTTTTATGGTAGACATTTCACTGCTACATACTGATTTGACTAAATGAATAAATTCCAAATTAAATACAAGAGTAAACTTAGATTTCCAATTCTTCATGACAGCTTTCCTTGCTATAGATAAAATTGGCTATAGCAGAGGTATTTGTTTTTTAGGAATGACTTCTGGAATTGGTACATTAAATAGTAAAAGAGGGTCAGAACAGTACAATTACCAGTCCACAAAGCTTTATAGAAATATCTAAAATCTGCCCAAAAGGAAGATACTGTTCTACAGCTAATAATCATATGAAACCAGTCAGCATCAGGTGATTCACATTTCCAACATTTTATATTATCTTTTATATGCATTATTGCCATTTTATGTGGTGTTAAGAAGCATCTATGTAAGAACTTCCAGGTGCATATTCTCCAATAATGGGATGAGGTGGTCCTTCCTGCTGATTTCAAAGTTTTTTTATTATTGATTGTGAATTCTTCTTTGTTTATTCTAGTGAAATAATTCCAATAAGATATATCTTGTAGAGCTAAAATCACTTCTAATCATTTTATATATTCTGGATATGAATGAGGTGCTCTTAAAGGATCCATTATTAATTAAAGAGGTGACATCTAAGATTTAAGGTGTATTTTTATTATGTTTCTAGTGTTAGTATAATTTTGTTTTTGATGAATTCCTTACATGTTTGAATATCAAGCCAATTACAATTTTATAAGCTGTATCTAGCAATCAAGTAATCTGCAGAATAATTTCTATTGGTAGACAAAAACTGATTCCAGTATAGCAAATTGTCCTTTTTAAGCTCTAACATTTTACTTGCATCAAAGGAAATCAAGCATTCACTAGTTAAAGCAATTGGAAATATTGTTATTAATATGCTTTTAGTTTGATTGGAATACATAAATCTTTTAAAAAGTAATAATACCTGATTTATAAGGGGAAAAATATGAGTTTCTGGTTATCATTTTATAAGTATGCTTTTAATATCCTGGTAAATATATTTCTTTCTATTTTAATAAGAGGGTCTAGTAATGTTTTATTATTATTTAATAACATGTTTTCATGAATTGACTTCCAGCAAGATGTATATGAAGTATTAATCCACAAGAGTACTGTATTAATAATAATTGAGTTTAAGTAGAAATCAATATTAAGAAAATCAAGTACCACCTTCTTCCCTGCCTGATGTAGGCCAAAATAAGGATATTCTGGATTTATTGGGATACCAAAGAAACTTGAGTAAGATATCATTAATTCTTTTTATATTTTTTAAGTGGGGGAGAATTAATGATTGACTAATGAATAGAATTTTAGGTAGTATAAACATTTTAATTAATGTTAATAGGTCTCAAATGTAAAAAAACAGTCCATTTCAGTTGCCTGTTAAGCTTAGGATTGAATTAATTAGGTGTTGATAGTTAACTGAAATTTACTTTTATGGTTGGTTTCAATTACAACACCTAAATGTTTGATATGTGTACTATAACAGTCAAAGTATTTACAAGAATTTAGTTTTGTGGTAACTTTTTTGTTTATCAAAAACTTTTGAGTTTTGTTGTGATTAAATTTTAACCCTGATATACTTTCAAATAGCTCTAGAACATAAACTAAGTAATCCATTTAAGTTTAAATTGTCCCACAGGTTATTAATGTCACCTGTGAAAAGCTGAATTTTAGGAAAAAGTCCATTGATTAATTTATAGCCTTTAATGTTTATGTTATTTCTAATATAGTTGGCAAATGGTTCTGTGGCAGGAGCAATAAATAATGGAGACAAGGGACATCCTTGTTTTGTACCTTTCAGCACTTTAAACGGACTAGTTAAGAAAGCACCGATCTTTACAAAAGAGGTGGAATTTTCATAAAGCTTTTTGATTAACACTATAAAGTCTGAGGAAAAGTTATATTCTTATAATACTTTATCTATGTCAAAAGTTATTATAGATAATTCATTTTTCTTTTTATTATCTATGTATATTAGAGAAAAGATTCTTATTAGATTATCTTGTATCTTCCTATTTTTATGAATGTTTGGTCTTTATCTATTAATTCAGAAAGAAGATTATTTAATCTATTTGCTAAAATAGACATAAAAATCTTATAATCTATATTCAGCAAAAAAAAAAAAAATAATGGTCTGTACGATTAACATGAGGTGGGTTCTTTGTCAGGTTTTAAGAGAGGAGAAACAAGAGAATATTTCCATGAGGGTGGAATATTAGATGTAGTTTTAACTTCCAGAAATGTATTCGTAGAACTCTTAATATATTGTCAGGTAAAATTTTATACAATTCTGGTATTAATCCATCTAATCCTGGTGCTTTATTAGTCTTTAGCTTATTTATTTGATCTTTTAGTTCCTTAAAAGTAAAGGTTTTATCAATTTCACTAATGGTGTCATTTGAATTTTTTTGAATATTTGCTTTTAAAACACCATCAGTAATTGTATTTTCACTTGTTTAACTTAGAGCTGCTGATACATTCATAATACGTCTTAAAGCAGTTTAATATATCTTTTAATTATGAGACTCTTATTATGTTATTGTTATCTTTATATATAATTTCTTTGCTATGACTTTTCTTATTTAAATATTTTGTTCGGATTGCAATTTTATATAAACTTTTAGGGTTGACTGAATATGAATTTAATTTGATTTTTTTTAAAGTAATAGAGATTTTATATTGTAGGATTTCTTGATATTCTTTACTTAGTTTATTGATATTACCTAGTGTTGATTTATTGTTAGGAGCAAAATTTAGTTTTTTTTTATCAATTTCATGCTGTACGTCCATTAACATCTTGTCTCATTCTTTTCTTTTGGATAGATACCAGCTTTTAACCTTGCCATATATAACCACCTTAAGGTATCCCATAGAACCATATCTGAAACATTGCCATTATTATTCAATTCCATGAATTGCTTTCTTTCATTTTAAACCCATTTTTGAAAGCCTTTCACTTTTATGTAAGCCGGGATTGTTTGACAAAAGTTTAAGATATCAGCACAAAATGCAATTTTAAAAGTAATAGCATTGTTGTTGTGTCTTTCGGCTTATCCCGGTTAGGGGTCGCCACAGCGGAACTCCGGTCCGCTAATGTTTGGTAGTGGATTTTTACATGCCGAGTTACCAGCCCTGATGCACAACCTTCAGCAAAGGCATGCCCATTCATGCATGCCTCTACACAGAAGACGCTCTAGCTGAGAACGGGACAACATCTTGCTGTGAGGCGACAACGCTACTGCAGCACCACTACCGTGGGATTTGATAAAGGGCATGAGGCAATCAATACATCGTCTATTTTTGACAGTAATGATCTGGTTACCAATACTTTTTCTTTGTTAGTCTATGTACCAAACCTATATGAATAATGAAAGAATTTTAAAGAAGAAGATATTTTATACTATATATATCTTTCAAATTTCTTGTATTCATATAGCTGTTTAAATGATTTGCTGTTGGAGACATTTTAAATTATTTGGTGTCTGTGGTATCAGTAGGTGATAGAATACAGTTAAAATCACCTGCTAGAAGTATTCCACTCCTAGAGTGTCGTAGTATCTAAATGTCTTTTTACAGATTTTGTGCCAATACCAGGTTTCCAATAAGTGTTAGTAAGGGTGTAAGGCATATTTCCCCCTAGCATACCATCATTATCCAAGTAGGAATCTATGATCTCTGGTAATCTTAAGGTTTTTTCCATAAAATTATGACACTTCTTTTATGTTTGAATTGAGAGCTAACCAATACTGTATAGTTCTTTAACAGTAATATGTGTAAATCCTCTGACAATAAGTGGGTTTCTTGAAGAAAAACAATATCAGCCATAAGCAAAGATAAATATTTGTTAATGCTACTTCTCTTCATAGGGTTATTCAGGCCATTTACATTTAAAGAGAGAAGATTATAAGTTGTCATTGTATAAGAGATGTTTCATTGGTGATAATTATGTAATGTTTTTCTATATTGTTACTACAATAATTTTAAATTACATTTTTTATGGACAAAATTTCACTACTTAGCTTAAAAACACTAATAATGTACAATTCAAAAACATTCAGCATGGAATGTAATATTCAAGGCTTGATATGTTTTCCATGCAAGCCACAAACTAGCCAAACCACGACATCTAGTGGCTATTTTCTGCAACCGCAAAAAAATAAAAAAATAAAAACTGAAGAAATAGAGCATATAGATTGAAAATAAATGAAAAGGGAGATACTTGCTAATAAAACTAAATATGTATAAGCTAAAATAATCAAGCATTTGTAAAAAAATCTCAAAAAACAAATAAGCGAAAAGATAGCAGATACTTCCTAAAACAGAAATGTATTAAACATTAAAAATGGCAAAGCGCTTTTCATCTACTCAATAGCAGACTTCATTAGACCACCATTTAATATAGAGAATCCTTTAAATACTAGAGTACACCAACAGTTACCGCCCCAATCACAACTTCAAAAGGAAATGATGTAAGCATACTGTTAGTACAAAAAATCGTCAAACATACATTATGCTAAAAATATATAATTTTGACATATACATATACAAATGAATGAATATAAAACCTATGCTTATTAAAAAGTGAAGTTAATTACTAAATATTAGTTCATCTACTCAAAGCTTTTAACCTTAAAAGACTGTTAATGGCACATTGTTCATTAAGACCTGGTTTATACTACGATTGTAATAATATTTGCCACCTTAATTCAGCTTTTTCTAAAATTAAACTCCAGGGTCCACCCCTTGGTTGCTCATAAATCTGCTGAATGGCACAACATTCGAAATTATGATCAACACAATCCTGTGTAAGTTTCGTTAAAGCATTAGCTAAATTCCCCCTCGTTATGGCATACAAATGTTCATAAACCCTTTCTTTTAGTGTTCTTGTGTTTTTTCCTATACAATACGCAGAACATTTTTTTACAATTAACTACGTATACCACCCCTTTTGATTTGCAATTCAATTTCTGATGAATGTAATACTTTTTACCATTAATTTCATCCTGTTCACCTTGATATACTTACAAAAAGTGCACATGCCACATTTTTTCATACCCCCACCTTTTTCTTGCCTGTAACATCATTCAGTGAGATTTTTGATATTCCTACCCTTCCTTGCAATCATTTTAGTACCATTCTGAAATGTATTGGTAATAATTGATTCCTCATACAAAAGTCTCCAATTTTTAAAAATTACTGATTTAATTTTAAAAAAATGCACATTCAATGTAGTTATAAAGGTATTAACATAATCAATTCTCATGTTTTGATTAGCCCTGAACATCTCTATTGAGAATAGGTACAAAATAACCATTTTCTCTTTGTTGTTTTACTTCTAGAAACATTTCATTCAGCAAGTCCTCTGGGTAGCCCCTACTCAAAACATGTTTATAAGATTCTTACACCCATCAAGAAATTCATTATGTAAACTAACCATCCTTGTGGCACGCACCAACTGGCCTTTTATTATAACAGGATGGGAGCTTGTATAATGAAGAAAGCCCTTCTAATAGGTGGGTTTTCTGTGAATTTTTGCTACAAACCTCTTGTTGACCTTGTCCTTTCTCAGATTCACATCCAAGTAATTACTCTCCTGTCCATCAACATTGTACATAAACCTCAAAAATTGAGTTGTATTATTAATATATTCCATAAAATCTTCCACATGCTACTGCTCACCCCTCCATAAGATAAAAATATCATCCAAATATCGCAAATATAGGACAATATACTGTTTATATACACTATTAAATATGTGCTTCTGTTCCCATTGGGCCATTGCCAAGTTGGAAAAAAATGGTCCCACAGGGTGAACCCACAGCAACTCCTACCTTTTATAAATAATAATGATTGTTGAACATAATATAACTGTTGGTCAAAACCACTTCAAATAAATCAACATATAAGTTAGTGTCCATTTGTGGTACTCCTTGTTAAAACAGAAACTCTTCTATCATATTTATGCCTTCCTGCTGGGGAAATCACAGAGAAAAGACCTTTTACATCTATCGTTAAAAATAGAACATCCTCTGCATATTCAACTGCATTAATAAGACTGAGAAAATGCCAAGAATCTCTACAGATTTGCTTTTGACCATCCAAGTAACCTTTCAATTTACAATCTAAAAATTTAGCACATGCATAAGTTATGGAGTTGCGCCCGTCCACTGTTAATCTTAATGGTGGATTTTTTTATATCTTTATGTATCTTAGGGGAGCCAAAAATGCAAGGAATGGTAGATGCAATAATGTGTAAATAATTATAGATGTCAATGTCGATTCTATTTTCAAGAAACAAGTCATTAAGAAATACTTCAATCTTCTTATATGCTACATTAAGTGCATTTCTGCTAACTTCTTCATATGTGACTATGTTAAGTATCTGCGTTATTTTATCATTATAATCACAACATCCATTATCACCAGTCCGCCCCCTTATCCGGCTTCATGATTCTAATATTCTGTTGCATTAAAAATATAAGTAATTCCCTTTCATTAGAACTCAAATTGCCCTTCAAAGGGACATGTTTATTGCTTGTCTAATATCAGTTTCACAAGCCTTCTCATACAGTTTTAAAGCCGGATGTAACAGTGGATTAAAAGTACTGGTGGTATGCAATTGCATATCAGAATGGTTGTGATTTTCACCAAACATAATTCTAAAATTCAGTTTCCTAAGAAATAGTTTAAAATTCATGAGTACTGTAGCTAAACATTCCTCAGAGGCAGGAACAAAAGTCAAACCTTTGCTTAAGAAATCAGAAATCTCCTGATCAAAAAATGTACAAGAAAAATTATAAATTTTAAAATCATGTGCCTCATTAAAAATAACCATAGGTTTTTGTTGTCCAACTTCATCTGAGATACCATTAGCACTATCAGTTTCAATAGAACTCAGTTGACCAGTACATTCAGTTAATAATTGTCCCTCGGGTATTGTCCGCGTCCCCGTTGCCCCCTCCTCTGATTCCTTCTGGAAGGGGTATAAAAATCCTGATTGGGACCATTATCACGATTGTTACCATAATTATAGTTCCTATTCCTGATCCTTCCAGACTGCCTTAAAGGTGGAAATTGTTGTTCATAGTCGTCATCATTTTAGGAACTATAATTATGGTAACAATCGTGGTAATGGTCCCAGTCAGGATTTTTATACCCCTTCCAGAAGGAATCAGAAGAAGGGGGGCAACGGGGATGCGGATGATACCTGAGGAACGATTATTAACTGAATGTACTCGTCAACTGAGTTCTTTTGAAACTGATAGTGCTAATGGTATGGTAGATGAAGTTGGACAACAAAAACCTATGGTTATTTTTAACGAGGCACATGATTTTAAAATTTATAATTTTTCTTGTACATTTTTTGATCAGGAGATCAAAAAAAATGTACAAGAAAAATGTCTGTTGTGGTGGTGCTTTGGTAGCATTGTTGTATCACAGTAAGATGCTGTCTGGTTCGATTCTCAGCTAGAGTGTCTTCTGCGTGGAGTCATGCGTGAATGGGCGTACCTTCGTTGAAGGTTGTGCATCAGGGCTGGTAACTTGGCATGTAAAAATCAACTACCAATCATTAGCGGACCGGTGTTCCGCTGTGGCCACTCCTAACTGGGAAAAGCCAAAAGACACAACAACAACAACAACAAGGCATGTTTAACTATGGTACTCATGGATTTTAAACTATTTCTTAGGAAACTGAATTTTAGAATTATGCTTGGTGAAAATCACAACCTTTTGTTCCTGCCTCTGAGGCATGTTTCACTATGGTACTCATGGATTTTAAACTATTTCTTAGGAAACTGAATTTTAGAATTATGCTTAGTGAAAATCACAACCATTCTGATATGCAATTGCATACCACCAGTACTTTTAATCCACCATTACATCCAGCTTTAATTCTGTATGAGAAGGCTTGTGAAATTGATATTAGACGTCTGTTAAGCAATAAGCATGTCCCTTTGAAGGACAATTTGAGTTCTAATGAAAGGGAATTACTTGTATTTTTAATGCAACAGAAGATTAGAATCATGAAGCCGGATAAGGGGGCGGACTGGTGATAATGGATGTTTTGATTATAATGATAAAATAACGCAGATACTTAACATAGTCACATATGAAGAAGTTAGCAGAAATGCACTTAATGCAGCATGGAAGAAGACTGAAGTATTTCTTAATGACTTGTTTCTTGAAAATAGAATCGACATTGACACCTATAATTATTTACACGTTATTGCACCTACCATTCCTTGTATTTTTGGCTCACCTAAGATACATAAAGATATAAACAATCCACTATTAAGACCAATAGTGGACGGGCGCAACTCCATAACTTATGCATGTGCTAAATTTTTAGATTGTAAATTGAAAGGTTACTTGGATGGTCAAAAGCAAATCTGTAGAGATTCTTGGCATTTTCTCAGCCTTATTAATGCAGTTGAATATGCAGAGGATGTTCTATTTTTAATGACAGATGTAAAAGGTCTTTTCTCTGTGATTCCCCAGCAGGAAGGCATAAATATGATAGAAGAGTTTCTGTTTGAACAAGGAGTACCACAAATGGACACTAACTTATATGTTGATTTATTTGAAGTGGTTTTGTCCAACAATTATATTATGTTCAACAATCATTATTATTTACAAAAGGTGGGAGTTGCTATGGATTCACCCTGTGGGACCATTTTTTCCAACTTGATAATGGCCCAATGGGAACCAAAGCACATATTTAATAGTGTATATGAACAGTATATTGTCCTATATTTGCAATATTTGGATGATATTCTTATCTTATGGAGGGGTGAGCAGCAGCAGGTGGATGATTTTATGGAATACATCAATAATACAACTCAATTTTTGAGGTTTATGCACAATGTTGATGGACAGGAGAGTAATTACTTGGATGTGAATCTGAGAAAAGACAAGGTCAACAAACGTTTTGTAGCAAAAATTCACAGAAAACCCACCTATTCGAATAGCTTTCTTCATTATACAAGCTCCCATCCTGTTATTAACAGAAGAGCAGTTATAAAGGGCCAGTTGGTGCAAGGATGGTTAGTTTACATAATGAATTTCTTGACGAGTGTTAGAATCTTATAAACATGTTTTTGAGTAGGGGCTACCCAGAGGACTTGCTGAATGAATTGTTTCTCGAAGTAAAACAAAAAAGAGAAAATGGTTATTTTGTACCTATTCTCAGTAGAGATGGATTACTGGTGGAAATGCACAGAGCTAATCAAAACATGAGAATTGATTATGTTAATGCCTTTATAACTTCATTTAATGTGCATTTTTCTAAATTAAATCAACAACTTTTAAAAATTGGAGACTTTTGTATGAGGAATCAATTATTACCAATACATTTCAGAATGGTACTAAAATGATTGCAAGGAAGGGTAGGAATATCAAAAATCTCATTGAATGATGTTACAGGAAAGAAAAAGGTGGGGGTATGAAAAAATGTGGCATCCGCACTTTTTTGTAAGTATATGTATCAAGGTGAACAGGTTGAAATTAATGGTAAAAAGTATTATATTCATCAGAAATTGAATTGCAAATCAAAAGGGGTGTTATACATAGCTAATTGTAAAAAATGTTCTGTGTATTATATAATAAAAACCACAAGAACACTAAAAGAAAGGGTTTATGAACATTTGTATGCCATAAGGAGGGGTAATTTAGCTAATGCTTTAGTGAAACTTACACAGGCATGTGTTGATCATAATTTCAAATTTTGTGCCATTCAGCAGATTTATGAGCAACCAAGGAGTGGACCCTGGAGTTTAATTTTAGAAAAAGCTGAATTAAGATGGCAATTATTATTACATTCATACTATAAACCAGGTCTTAATGAACAATGTGCCATTAACAGTCTTTTAAGGTTAAAAGCTTTGAGTAGATGAACAAATAATTAATAATTAACTTCACTTTTTAATAAGCATAGATTTTATATTCATTCATTTTTATATGTATATGCCAAAAATTACATATTTTTAGCATAATGTATGTTTAACAATTTTTTGTACTAACAGTATGCTTACATCATTTCCTTTTGAAGTTGTGATTGGGGGCCGTAACTGTTGGTGTACACTAGTATTTAAAGGATTCTCTGTATTAAATGGTAGTCTGATGAAGTCTGTATTGAGTAGATGAAAAGCGCTTTACCATTTTAAATGTTTAATACATTTCTGTTTTAAGAAGTATCTGCTATCTTTTCGCTTATTTGTTTTTTGAGAGTTTGTTCATTTTTGCAAAGTTTCTATTTGTAAAAAATACAAAAGTATTGATTGCTATATTAATTATATAACAATCATTAACTAACAGTGTAAGATATCATTCAGTTTAACTGAGCTGTATATTGTTCAGCAGTTAAATGAGCATATGTGTAACACATAAAGCTTTTCCTGTTCAGAGATGAACAATTCACTAAAATCTTAAACCATTTAAACTACAAACACCATTATTTAGTTTTTTCGAAAGATAAAATGAATACTTACATTTCATTTTCACATAAAATGTTAATTTTATTTAAAGAAAAGCAACCAAAAGTCTGTTTTGAATTCTGATTGGTCTGTAGTGTTCAGCATAAAGATTAGAGTTCAAAGGTTACAAATTACTTCCTGAATAGCATCACAAATGGTTCTTCATGAAGATGAAGGCTTTCAGAATACTCAGGAGCTCAAACTTACTTTATAAAACTTCACAAAAGCTTCAGAAGTAAGTTAGCTGGAATTTAAGCTGTAAATTAAAAGCTTTTAAACACAAAACACTTGTAGATGTATTATACAAGCTGCAAGTGAAATAAAAAGCTGATTTTCAACCTTGTAACTTTAAGTGTAAAATACCATAAGGTATAAGCTATTAGTTTACACAAATGGTAATATTTACTAAAGAAACAATACTATAAACCTCAAAAGAGTATGAAAAATGTAATATTACTAAAGAACGGCTTAAGAGTTTATGCATAAACATTTTTAACATTCAAAGCCTTCATTTTCATTTAGCATCATATGAAATAGTTTACTTAAACCCATTAAAATAATATAGAGATGGGAATGAAGTAAGAAGTGTCATCAGGAATGAATACAACTGTACTGAACTTTCATATTGATATAAGCATAGTCAAAGTGCAGTATGTACTGTAAGATTTTTATAAGATTCATTAGTTCACATTTTAAGTTATTTGTATAGTGTGTAATGGTTAAGAAATCAAAACTGCTGATAACATTTAACTTGAAGAGAAATACATTCTATTACCTTATTTGAATGATCTCAAGGGAACTGTAAGTAATTTCACTGTTATATAAGTAAAAAAAGGTTTTAAGTTGTTTATTGGACACTCTAAATTGGCCCTAGGTGTGAGTTTGTGCATGTGTGTGCCTTCTGTGAAAGGTTAGGTGCCGGGCTGGCAACTCAACACCGAAAACCTCCGCTGCCAATCATGAGCGGACATTTGATCCGCTGTGGCGACCCCTAACTGGGAAAGGCCGAAAGAAGAAGAAGAAGATATGTCTCTAGATTTTTTTTTTCTTTTACTGGCCATTCATTTATTGATGCTTGTCTCTTTAAAATAGTAATACTGGAATCCATTTGTTCATAGGTTCATAGGTTCATAGGTAGGTACTAGGCTATTGGAACTAGGGCCTATATAAGCCTAGCCAAACGGTACCCGGGCTTTTGCCACCCAATAAAATTATTTTCCTGTGCCCCTGTCAAGCAGAGCCACAGAAGTGATCCCCGGGGTGAATTTCCTATCTCCCATCCAATCATCAAGATTTTTCTTGAAGAGGCTAATGAGGAGCTCTGTTTGATATAGATAGGTAGTTTGTTCCAGAGTATGGGAAGTCTCTGAGACAGGAATCTATCCCTCCAGCATGTTCTGTTTATTGTGGTGACAATGGTTAGGTCCCTAGAGCATGTAGCTCAGAGGATTGGGATTTCTTCAAGTGGAGCATGTCCAACAGCTCTGGGTTTGACATAGCTTTGTATGTTAGGCAGAGATCGCCTCTAAGTAGGCGATATGCGACGGAGTAAAGCTGCAGTTTTTTGAGAAGGTCTGCATAGGGCATCTGTTTGACGCCAGTAATCCTCTTTGTGAGGTATTTCTGTGGCCTTTCCAGCTGTTGTAGATGTCTTGTGAGGTACATACCAAAAAGGGTGTTGTACTCTATAATGGGTCTAATGAGTGATGAGTAGAGGGGAACAATGACCTCTTTTTTTCTGGGTGATAAACCTTTTGTGATGAGGTGTGCCACATAGAAGGATTTCCTGACTACTGTGGCGATGTGATTATCAAAGGAGCGACTACTGTCCACCTGTGTCCCAAGGTCTCTTATCACACTTTTGGTGTTAAGTAGACTACCGCCTATGTGGTAGTTCATGGGTACAGAGTTTTTACCAAAAGGGATGACAATGCACTTTTTGGCATTGAGCTTGAGGCCATGGATTTGACACCAGGCATCTGTCTCAGTGAGGCCCTTTTGTAGGATGTCCACATCATTAGGAGATTTGATTATGGCTCCTAGTTTACAGTCATCTGTGAACTTTGTTAGCCAAAGACCTTCTGTGTTGGCCTGTACTTCAGAGAAGTAGATACCAAACAGGAGAGGACCTAGGACTGAACCCTGTGGTACTTCACTTGTCACTGGTCTGAAGTTGGATTTAGAGTCTGCTACTTTCACAGTGTGGGTTCGGTCAGTGAGCCAGTTGGCAATCCATCTTGTGACATAGGGATTAATACCTAGTTTAGTGAGTTTGTCTATAATTCCAGAGTGGGGGATGGTGTTGAAAGCCTTGGCGAGATCTAAATAGGCTGTGTGTACCACCTTACCTTCATCTACAGCTTTGGTTCTACTGTATTTAATAAGTTCATCTTTTGTACAAAAGTAGTAGCTTATTTTAATGTTTTTTAAGTCTTCTTTCCTTCTGGTAAAAAAAGTCAGTTGCATTTTGATGCCAGCCTTTTTCAAATATTTTATAAGGGGAATGCATGTTTTCCTTTTCGAGATTAAATTAGAAGAAAAGTCAATATCAAATCTGATTCATTGGTCTCCTATTTTCAAGGGTGCAGTTTTCAAGACAAGATCTTTATCTTAACTAGAGATGAATTTCATGATAATAGATCTAGGATGAAGAAGATTTCTGTTTGAAGGGACTGTAGATAATTATCTGTGTACTCTTTCAATACTGAAGGACAGAACTTCTGGTAAATTTAAAGTTTTGGGAATCCAGGTAGATAAAAAGTTCACCATATTATCTCCTTCCATTTGTTCTGGTATGCTGTAGATTCTAATGTTATTCCTTCTGGCTCTATTTTCCAAATTATCTATTTTGTCAGTAAGTTTGTTATTTTGCTGTAGCAGGAATTCAGTATTGTTTTCTGCCTCTGTTAATCTGCACACAATATCAGACACAGATTCCTCTAATGCTGCATTCTTAACCTTTTGTTGTTTAATGACTTCATTTAGTAGTTCAATCTGTTTATTTGAGCCTTCCTTTATTTTATCAGTTTTAAAGTCTGGGTCTTGAATATTTATGAGAATTGATTGCTATGAGAAGTGACTTCAGTGGTTGCATTATTAAGAAAGAGGATTTTGATTGCAGCTGTTTTTTCATAGAATTATCTTGCTGGATAACCTTGGAATGATTTGTCTTTCTGAAATGCTTTTCATTCTTCTTTCTTCTTCAAATTTGACAGGAAAATATAGAGATTGTCACTTGGAATTTACAACAATATGAAGCTTAAAGTTTCCATATTTTAGATTTATCACTTTTAAGTATTTGGTGAAATTGTCAAAGAAATCCTGTCAAAAGTTTTGAATTCTGCAGAGCAGAAGATTTATGCTGCTTTCAGCTTGCCATCCAAGCCATGCCCCTTTTAATATATTTTTTCATGCCTGTATAATTTTCCATGTACTCATGCTTATACATTCTTTTCCATTCCTCTAAGCTCTCTCTTTACAGGTTGCTCTTTTATAAGGTTTTGCTATAGGAATAAGTTGCTTCTTCTTGCCTTTGTAGAAGAAACATTCTAAGCAAACCTGCTTCATGCATTTTCAGCACTGGAAATGCCCATTTTCATATTTCTACAATCCTGTTGAACTCTAGATGGGGAGATGGGTATTGTAGCATACTTCCAATTGAGTGACAATCAATAACCATGGATTGAGATTATTTTCTGTATACCGTTAGGGCAAGGGTGAGCATTATAAGCATTAGCAAGTTAAGGAATCACACACTATTCATAGGTCACTCCTGAAAAAAACACTTCCAGAGGAGTATCTGTTCTTATTCTGTTCAGCCTGTCACTTGTGAATTGGGTTTACTTGGTTAACAAATTAATAGGAATAGTGTTAGGTTGCTGAGAGGTGGTACATTGATTATTAACATGTAGAGACAGAAGCAGCCTTGTCTCTGGCTTGAGTAATTATTTATCTCCTAAGAAACAATGTCAGTGTATGATAACATCAAAAGTTTCTTAGTAAATATAGGAACGTTACTAGACTGCCTCCATGCCCCTTGTGCCAATAAGCTAGACAAGTAATGGACTACATCTGGCCATCATTCTTTGGTGGCACAGATAGGTGAGTGGCTATGATGGAGTTGAGACTACATACATATGAACATGAAGCTGGAGGAGTGGTGGTCAAAGCAGAAAAACTGGGGGTCTGAGCAAGTAGCCAAGGGAGGAGGTAAGAGGTTACTGATAAAAACTCTCAAGGGATTTATACAGTATACCCAGTAAGGCACATCCTAGAAAACGATCTGTATACTCCAAATTAGCAGGGGTGGTCAACCCCAGTAAAACAATCCTGTTACAACAATGATATATAGCAGATAGCCAGCATTATTACATAGGGGGACTAAGGCTTGTCTGTGACCCAGGCATTCTAGGTTTTATTAGAGGCTCGGGTGTCTGAGGTGTTATCAGGGGAAAGATGATGGCACCTGTTCTGTAGATACTCTTTGAATTTGATCCCTTTCTGATACAAGAACATTTAGGGAGGCCTTGTTTTAAGATTAGAATGGCAGGGGACCTTGGCTGTGCCTCTATGGAGGCATGATGATATGCCAGCTCATTCCTATTATGTAACTGTCTTGGGATGTAAACAGGAGTGTGTATGTAGTGGCAGCTGATAGCTTTGTGGAGGAAAACATTATGCAATGAAAAGATATTTAGAAGATGCCTAAACATGACAAAGAATCCTAACAATTGATAAGCAGTCTGAAATTTCTATCTTACTGAGAGAACTAAGATATTTACACACTATACCACACTCAGATCCAGTATCAAAATATGGCAAGGAAAGAATAATTCAGCTAGTACAAATAGGTGGGATTCGCAGAAGGCAGCTTTGTATGTAACCAGAGTGATATTTCCAGATTAAGTGAATATGAACAGGTCATGAATGTCACCACGATAAGAATTGATTAGAAAAAATAGTATGTAGGCTACAAAGTGTGCAAACAGAATCTTTGCAATGCTATTATACAGTTTAAAAATAAATTCACTGCAAACAACTACAATGAGAACAACAACATACCAGCAGACATTCACAAGAGCTTCATATTCTTGTACATACAATACATACACACATTTGTCAATTGTAGTTTTTAAAATTTCACAGGAATTGTTTGCCTGAACATCCAGCAAGCCTTAAATCTTACAGTGGAGCAGCTTTTGCACTTATGATCTAATAAGACATTTTCCAAAAAAATGAGATGCGTCATCTGGATAGGTCATCTTAATTTCACAGGCAGGTAACAAGTGACAGGCTGGAAGGAATAAGAGCTAATATTCCTTCTTAATTTCTCCAAATCTTTTGGGTTTCTAATACCATGATGGGAATGGACCCCATTCCTAAGTCAAAGTACGATTAAAGTTAATAAAATTAGTATTGTTTCACTCACTGATGTCAGCTAAAAGTGCTCTTCGCAGCACCTGCAATGTGCCAGTAATGACTCTTTCTGCAGTTCGTATGAAGTTACATTCATTGGTAGCATATCTAAATATACTTCTAGGCTCTTTTTTATAAGACCCATTGCTCCTACTACTATTGGAACTATCAAAATATCAAACTTCCATATTGCTCTTCTTTCTGCTTGCAGATCCTGATATTTTATATATTTTGTGTCTCTCTGTACGCAGGACACTGTAGTCACTGAGTGTGGCAATTTCATTGATCAATGTTACTCTTGTCTTCTTTTCTTGGACTACTATATATGGTTTTCTCACATCTATCTTTTGAATTGTTGGTAATGGATGATCCCATGTAATGTAAATGTCATCATTTTCTATGATGCTTTGTGGCTCATGTTTCTAGTGTTTTTCAGCCACTTCAGTACTATAATGTTTTCACAATCCCCAGTGCAACAGTCTTGCCACATTATTATGCCTTACAGTATATAGTCCTTCTGTCATTAGTATGTCACAACCAGCAATGAGGTGTGCAACTGTTTCTGATTCATTTTTACAAAACCTATATTTGTCTGTTTCTCCCACATGTTTAATGGACTTTGTAAAACAGTGTGTACGTAGCCCACTATCTTGAGCCGCCAATATTAATCTTTCATCTCTTGGTTTGAATTCACCTCTCCTTAACCATTCCTGCATTTGTTCCTGATCAATATGAGGTTCTTCCTGAAGTTTTATATACTTGCAACTATATTTTTGCATTTTCCACATTTCTTGCCTTTTCATCTGGTCCTTCACCTTGTATTCTTCTTTTGTGTTTTGGCACATTCAGTTGCTGCCTGATTTTTATCTACTTCAGGTTTGATTGCCATTCCTGCTTGACAGCGATATGCTTTTGCTAGGTTAAGCAGAGAAGTCATCTTAGATTTATTCTTCTCATGTTTCAAAACTTTCACTACATTTGGGTCTTGTGAGGTCAGTAGATATGTGTGGAGTCCCATGATTGCAGATCTGTACATGTAATCAATTTCAAGGAGGCCCATCCCTCCTTCAGAATGGGGAATATACAATCTTGGTATATAGCGATTTTTATAGATCATTTGGTGAGCATGAAGCATCCTTCTTGTTTTAATATCTAATTTATCCAACACATTTTGGAGCCAATCAATCACTCCAAAACTGTAAATTAGGACAGGAAGAGCAAATTGGTTTATAGCTTGGATTTTGTTCCTAGACGTCAATGCTGTTTTCAGGATTAATTTAAGTCTTCTGAAGTATTCCCTACTAAGTTTTATTCACATTTGTTCATGTTTTATTACTGATCCTTCATCAGTTCCCAAGTACTTATACACTCCTTTTTGCTCAAGTTTTTTATATCACATTCGTATCCCAAACTGATGCTTTCCTGGTGCTGCAGTTTTCCTACTTTAAAGGTTGCTTTTGCACAGTTATCAAGACCAAATGGCATTCTAACATCATCTGAAAGGATGCTGAAATTAGCTTTAAGATGTTAATCGCTGCTGTCACTGAGGACATGAAATGTTGAGAGGACAGCTACAATATGTGCAGATAAGACAGCACTAACACTGCTGACAGTATTTAATAGTCCATACAGTTGTCTAGATACAAGGCTACCAGGTGCAGCATTTGTACTAAGTACTAGCTTAGGTGAGGTGCCAGAGAGTAAATTTAAAATACCCTGATACATCAGTCATTTTGAATGAACATCTGAAGATCTATCAGAAAGGGAAATATACCCACTGACAGTCTTAAGTGAGTGAATGACATTTCAGCTGTATTCTTCTAAGAAATAGTTTGTCAGATTAGAAATGAAAGCATAACCAACAAGACATATAGTAAACATCCAACTGTGCAAATGAAGTAAATGTAAGATGCTTCAAGCACTTCTATATCAACAGACCATTTAGCAGAATTGTGCAAGCATCCAACAAGATCTGGTGATGTTAGAGGGCATTATATTAAGAGGTTATAGGGATATTCTGCACTGCATAAGGATATTTGGGGTTTTTCCTCCACATCTCCCAGGGTTACTAAGTGTTTTTTCTAGGTAAAATTTGATTAAATTGTCTCACAATGTAGCAGTGCTCAAATAATCATTCCAGAATCATGATGAAAGTATGACAGATTGTATCCTCTAGGGTAAGAGTGAGAAGACAAGCACTACTGTTAGCATAACTAGGCATTAGAATTTGTGCTACATATAAAGTAGGATTACTGCAGAAGTGCAATAATTATTTACTGACATTTGTTTACTGGGATAGTCTGACTGGATAATTTTATCCATTTTCGGTGAAGATCGGGGGAGAGAACATCCACAAATAAAATAACAGAAAATGCACAAACATGGGTGAGAACTGATATCATATTACAATATATTGTACATACTTCGATAAATACAAGCATTAATATGTAGTATAATACATATATACCATAATTAAAAGATAAATAGAAGATCAAATAGCATTGAAATGTGCTGACATGTTATAAGTGTGAGAGCTTATTATTCACTCATAAAGCAAATTTCAGAGTGGAAACTTCAAATAGCAGATAAGGAAGAGGAGAGGGAGAGAAAGTATTTGTTAGAGGTAACAAATGGAGTAGATACGAGAATCAGGAAAAGTAATGAGCAAGATTACGTGTAAGGGAAATAAGAGTAGGAAACACAAAAACAAGGAAAAGGAAAGATAGGATGCAAAGAAGTTAAGGAAAATAAGAAAAATAATAAAACATTGTAAGAAATCTCCATCCCTTCCAATTGCACTTGGAAACATGCCAGCAAGGAATTTAAGAATATTATTAGAAAATGTAAAGTGGTGTACACGTTTTAGGTCATAGTATTTGTGCCAGAATCTGGGAGAACAGCAGCACTGACTCCCCTACATAAGGGTGGCTCTTCAACATACCTGAATTATTAGAGAGCCATCAGCCTCACCACCCTGACATATAAAACCACAGAATGTATCATGGCACAACTCATTTATGTAAACATAGACGCAGTCTGGTTTCCAGATGGTCATGTCCTCTGTCCTGAACCTTAAAAATATCTTTGTAAAGGTTAAAGAGGCTGAGGACAGTGGTCACTCCATGCACACTGCTTACCTCAACCTTACCAAGGTTTTGACACTATCCATCATGTGTCACTGAAAAATTAGACAAACCCTATGTTCTCTGCTAAACTGAAAATTGAATATCCAACAAATTCCAGGTTGTGAAAGTTGATGCTGCCTTCCCTGAGCATAAAATTGTAACTAGTAGATTATCACAGGGATCAGTGATGGACCCTTTCCTGGTGATTACATGTAAGCACTGTTATCAACTTATCACTAATATTAAACTGCTTCAGAAAATTCTGGAATATATAATATCTGGTGTACAGTTTTAAGATAAATTCAAGAAAAGTGCAGCATAGTAGCATATGTCAAAAAGTTGCACCGATGTCATATATTATAAATGGCACTCCTCTTTGGACAGATGCAGCCACAAAATACGTGGGTTCATATGTAGACGACCATCTCTCATTCACTCATCATACTTCCACCATACTCTGGAAAACATCCAATCTGGTCCAATTCATTCCCAGTGGAATATCATCAGGATCAAAAGATGTTATCCTATCATTGTA